>NC_089842.1:234981501-235281501 GCF_035609145.1 Eleutherodactylus coqui
GGCTGATAATACACATCCAGTGACATCATCAAGCGTCTGTTTTTTTTGCAGTCGATTCTCAGCGGAAGGGTTAAGTCACCAGTCCTGACTCATGCCATACTCATCATTCTCTACCCATGTCTGCGGTTCTGGATGAAATAAACATCTGCCACCAGCACGACGGGCAAAAATCTGCTCACATCAGCCCTGGACCAGCCAAAAGTTGCCAGCCCAGCATTGCAAGGCGAACGCGAGACCCCCCCCCCCCCCCCAAGAATGAAGCCAGAGGCGAGAGGAAGGGAACAAGTGACACATCTGTTTCTTCTACATTCCCTGGATCTCTCCATTGAGTGCTGCTTATACGGAGAGCGCAGTATATAGCACACACATGTATATATATATACACACACATAGTAGTCATGCAGTGTTCTGCTACATGTTGCTTCATTGTATCATTCACCCTACACTGCTGGAGGAGGTACATCCTGGCCATAGTGGTGCCCCCATTAACCTCCAGACTACCAGGGAAACCTACCATCCCCCCTGGACTATTGGACAACATACATTCCGAGTGGATTGTTAGCATTAACCCTTGACTAATAGGGTATCTACAATACATACTAATTAAGGGGTTAGTACTATTTACACTGATCTATCCGTGAACCTAACATGCATTCAAAACCATGGGGGTACTTACCACTCATCGTAAGCTATGGGGGTACCTACCATTCATCCTGCACTGTAGAGGGTACTTACAATTCACTGTGG
Organism: Eleutherodactylus coqui; assembly: GCF_035609145.1. NCBI lineage: Eukaryota > Metazoa > Chordata > Amphibia > Anura > Eleutherodactylidae > Eleutherodactylus > Eleutherodactylus coqui. The sequence continues at coordinate 234,982,249 of NC_089842.1, forward strand.
ACTATGGGGGTTTCAGATATTTACCGTAGACTATGGGGGGGTGTACTGTTCACTGTGGATGCCAGGGGTACATATCATTTATCATAGACTAGTAAGGTACCTACCCACCACCCTGGACTGTAGGGATACATATAATTTACCTGTAGACTATGGATGTAACGACCAATCACCCTGCACTACAGGGGGTACCTACTATACAGTAGACTGAGGGCATCTGATATACTCCTTGGACTACGGGGGCACTTACAACTTGTCATAAGCTATGAAGGTACCTACCAATTACCCTCCAACTATTCATCTGATGCTACATGGGGTAGGTACAATTCACTCAGCACTATAGGGGGTGACTGTTACTCACTGTAGGGCATCTGACATACTCCTTGGACTATGGGGGTACTTACCACTCATAGCAAGCTATGAGGGTACCTACCATTCATCTGTAGAGGATACCTACTATGTACTCTGGACTATAGAGGCATCTACTAATCCCCTGGATGCTAGGGGTACATGTATTTTATCATAGACTAAGGGTACTTAACATTCATCTTAGGCTATGAGGGTACCTACCACCCGGCACTAGAGGGGGTATCTGCATTTCATTGTGAACTATGGAGCTTCTAGACATTTGCACTAGACTATGAGGGTATCTACTAATCACTCTTGACTCTAGAGGTATATATAATTTTCTGCAGACTATGAGTGTATCTACTAGTCACCCTGGGGGTACTCATCATTTATCTTAGACTATTGGAGTACCTACCACCCTTCTCTAGAGGGGGTATCTACTAGTCACCCTGGGGGTACTCATCATTTATATCATAGACTATCGGAGTACCTACCTCCCTTCTCTAGAGGGGGTATCTACTAGTCACCCTGGGGGTACTCATCATTTATCTTAGACTATCGGAGTACCTACCTCCCTTCTCTAGAGGGGGTATCTACTAGTCACCCTGGGGGTACTCATCATTTATACCATAGACTATTGGAGTACCTACCTCCCTTCTCTAGAGGGGGTATCTACTAGTCACCCTGGGGGACTCATCATTTATATCATAGACTATTGGAATACCTACCACCCTTCTCTAGTGGGTTGTCTACTAATCATAGACACCCCACTATCGTAGACTATCAGAGTACCTACCACCCTTCTCTAGAGGGGGTATCTACTAGTCACCCTGGGGGTACTCATCATTTATACCATAGACTATTGGAATACCTACCTCCCTTCTCTAGAGGGGGTATCTACTAATCACCCTGGGGGTACTCATCATTTATCTTAGACTATCGGAGTACCTACCTCCCTTCTCTAGAGGGGTTATCTACTAGTCACCCTGGGGGTACTCATCATTTATACCATAGACTATTGGAATACCTACCTCCCTTCTCTAGAGGGGGTATCTACTAATCACCCTGGACCCTTAGGGGGTATCTACTAATCCCCCTGGACCCTTAGGGTACACATCATTTACCATAGACTGTAGGGTAGACTCTTTACCCCGCCGGTGCCTATCCTCCCGGGATTGATGCACTTAGGGGTACCAGTCAATCCCCCTGGACTACAACAGAGGCATTTGGAAAAAAAGAGAAGACAGGGTTCTTACCTTGGCAAAGTGTGTTGGGCAGCGTAAATATCCATAGGACCAGAACAAGCATGCTCTCTCCCTTGTCTCCCGGAGTTAAATGACAATTAGCAGGAATTCTCTATCCCAGTCGTTGGCTCCTCCGCGTTCCTAAGAAAACATATCCCAGACAAAGGGCTGATGAGCGGGGAAGCTACGGGAGGATCGCCTCCACAGAACAATCTCCAGTCCTGACTTCTCTCTCCTTCTCGCTCTCCCTCTTCTCTCTTCTCTCATGCACAAAAAAAAGTCTTGGAATGAGAGGATGGATCCAGTAGGGGAATGAACCATTCCACTGGCAGGAGGGGGAGGGAAGGGAACATACTTTCCTAAACTCTCTGTCTCTGGCACATTTTTCCTTTCTCTCGTTGCAACAGAAAAACAAACTCACATAAAAAAAAAAGAAACCGGATTAAAAAAAAAAGTTTACCAGAGCGAGCGGGATGGGCGAGCGAGCGGGCGGGCGGCGGGGAGCCGGACGGGATCTGCTGATGTGAAGAAAGGAATTTGGGAATTTTACATTTTACTTATGTTGGGAGTTTTTTTTTTTTTTTTTTGTGAAAACCTAGATGATCCCCTCCCCCACTTCCATGCAGCGTCCCTCCTCCCTCCAGCATTCCATATCTTGTCTGGAAGGAAGATTTTAAAGGCTCGTATAGATATCCTTCTAGAGATGGAGCTGAGTCCACAGTAGAGCTTGTATTATCCTGGATGGGACCCACGCTATTAGAGTGCAAGCTCTTCAGGACAGGCGCTGCAAAGTTTGTGACTTTATAGGTTATTGCAAGAAGTTTGAAGTCTGTCAAAGTGACGGCGTGTTTGTTGTTGGAGTGCAAGCTCTGTGGGCAAGATTGAAAAAAAAAAAAAAAGTATTTGAGTTAAAGTTTCAGGGACGGTTTGAGTGCAAGCTCTGCGGGCAAGAAGTTATGCAAAGAGTGCAGATTGGACGCAATAAAAACCGCATCGGAGAAAACTGCGTGCATTTTTACCGCATTCGTAATTTACGAACCACAAATGCTGAAAAAAAAAAAAAACACGTCTAAACTTTCCTCGTGTAAACGCACCCTTAGCTCTAGTTAAGGCCAGATTGGCATAACCGTATTTGTGTGCAACAACAATTGCGCAGGGTAAGAGAATACATAAAACTTATTAGGCTAATTAGCAATTTCAATGTACGAGGCTGTGGCTGCGTTTTTTTTTTTCGAAAAGCGAAAATGCGCAGGATTTGCAAATACAAAAAGTACATTAGAAAATGCAGTTACACGTGCAAAGGCGCAACACCCAATGCATAAAAACGTGGCAAAATGCGCATTCGCTAGTGGGAATTCGGCTAGTGTGAATACGTATGCTCGCTTCAACGTATTTACGCAGTGAACAAGGTCTTTAGAGTGCAAGCTCTGCAGGCGAGATTTTTTTAAGGGTCCTTCATAAAAAAAATTTCCGGATTCCATGGCGCAAATCACCTTAAAATTCGAATGGCTTAAATCAGTCTGCAATTCCACATTAAAATTCGCAGTTCTCCCGACTGATTTTGATGCGCAATTCTGCTGCGTTTCAGTGGAAATATTCCCTTAGTGTAAAAAGGCCCTAAAGGCACCGGTTAATGAGACGGGAGTGCTTGCTGCCCTAGATTGCAAGCTCTGGGGTCATCATATTGCTAAAAGCTCTTGCAGTTAGCGCACACTTAGGCCTCATTCACACGGCCATATAAACGCCACTATTTCGCGCCGTCACAAAAATCGCCCAAAAATCGCGACCATCTGAAGTTTTGGATTCCATTTCATTTAGATGAGCGATTTTTGGGGCGGGTAAAAAAAATTGTGCCGGGGAAAAATAGCACATCGCAACCGTTTTCAGTTGACGGTTTTATACGGCGCGTGAAAAGATGGGTCTTGGCCTATCTGTAGCCGAGATACGCTGAAAACTCCCATAGACTTCTATAGAAGCTGGAAAAAAGGAAGGGAGTTTAGTGGCCTCCAATGCTGGGAAGAGAAGACAGCTGGCTCTAATTAACCATCGTTAGTCATTCCGAGGATTTCTACCGACCGATGGACGTTGGCGCTGCGGCGTATTTTTTTTTTGCCAATACGCTGCAGTCTCCTGTGTAAATGGCAATAAATAAGCGGCTAAAGTTCAGGACTCGATTGCGGCAATTCTGCATTCATGCGATTTTAGGCGTGTACAGCCAACCGTAAAAACGCATGTGAAAGAGCCATTGAACGCGGTACAGCTGCCCCGGAGTTAAAAGGCTAATTAGCCCAATTAATCCCCGATGTGCTCTTTTTCGCATGGATCTTGGGGCGCAAACGCATAATAAAATAGAGCATGCTGTGAAAATGAGAAATAACCTGTTGAAAACAATGGATTCTATTTTCTGCGCATTGCGTGTGCACAAATACGCCCGTGTGAAACCGCCATAAGCTGCAGTAAATTTAGACCAAAATCAGTTTTTGTGCATTTCGATGTCTCAAGTATTTAATCGACATTCCATCCCGAGAGTCCAGGTTGGAGTACTGGCGTCACCCGTGACAAAACAGGTCTTCCTGTTAAGCGGACCGCGGTACGTTTTTTTTGTTGCAGGTTGTAGTAGAGATCTGCAGCAGGTTTCACCATTTCAATTGAATTTAGTTTGAGGGCGGAGTTAGACGAACATGATTTTCTCCCCGTTATGAGGCCGTGATAACGGGACAAAGCGGAACAATGATTTCAGTAGGATTTTCAGGGGTTTCGTTTCACTATCGGGATTCTCGTCCGTGCCGGTAAGCGTAGTTGCGCCTACTCTTGTCTGGATCCGGCCTGAAGTGGCGAAATCTGCTGCAAATCAGGAACGTGTTCACACAGTGGAATTCAGCCCCAAATTTTCTGCATGAATTCCACCTCTAAAAACCAAGCAAAATCACAGTCTTCCAGCTGGTGATTTTGGCGCGGATCCAAGCATGGATTTAAAGGGGTTGTCCCGCGCCGAAACGGGTTTTTTTTTTTTAACCCCCCCCCCCCCCGTTCGGCGCGAGACAACCCCGATGCAGGGGTTAAAAAAACAAACCGGAGAGTGCTTACCTGAATCCCGGCGGTCCGGCGTCTTCATACTCACCTGCTGAAGATGGCCGCCGGGGTCTGCTCCCTCCGTGGACCGCAGCTCTTCTGTGCGGTCCATTGCCGATTCCAGCCTCCTGATTGGCTGGAATCGGCACGTGACGGGGCGGAGCTACACGGAGTCGGCATTCTGCACGAGCGGCCCCATTGAAGACAGCAGAAGACCCGGACTGCGCAAGCGCGGCTAATTTGGCCATCGGAGGCCGAAAATTAGTCGGCACCATGGAGACGAGGACGCCAGCAGCGGAGCAGGTAAGTATAAAACTTTTTATAACTTCTGTATGGCTCATAATTAATGCACAATGTATATTACAAAGTGCATTATTATGGCCATACAGAAGTGTATAGACCCACTTGCTGCCGCGGGACAACCCCTTTAATCGGGACGGAATCTCGACTTTCCTGGCAGAAACCGTTCCCAAACCAGGAGTAGACCCCCTCTCTTGGCGTTTTGACAGAAGCAATTACGGAAGAGGAAGTCGGACTGGCGATTGATGGGCTCCGGTCCAAAAAATCGCCAGGCCCAGATGGCTTAACATGGCTGAAAATGAGCAAAATCCGGAAACGGAACTGCGAGGCGAAAATGATGCAGAAACTAAAAGGAAGTCGCAAGTCACTTCATTTTAGCTTTGGAATTCTGCACGTGGATTTTGCCCAATGACAGGATGCCACGATTTTTTTTGCGGTTTTTAGAGGCGGAATTCACGTATTGGTTGGGTGAACATGCGCCAATTCTGCCGATAATTCTGTATCGAAATCTGCAAATTTTAGTGCGGAATTCACAGTGGCGGATTAAGGTGTGAAATATGGAAAAATTCTGTCCGTGTTTAAAGGGCCCCATTAGTTCCTGTTAATAATGTGGGAGTTTGGCCAGCAGAGGTCATTAGATTGTAAGCTGTAGGGGCCAAGAAATAATTAAAAACTTCTGCTTACAATGTGGGAGTTTAAGTAAAAGATGACACTAGATTGCAAGCTCTGCAGGCAAGCATTTCTTTATTAGCTTTTGTTAATGATGTGGGAGTCTGGGCCAGCAGAAGATGTTAGATTGTAAGCTTTGGGGGCAAGAGATAATTAAAAAACTCCTGCTTCTAATGTGGGAGTTGATGAGACAGATGACATCAGATTGTAAGCTCTGCAGACAAGAAATAATTGGAAACTTGGGATGTGGGAGTGGAGGTAACAGAGGATATTAGTGTGGTGGCCCAGTACATCTAATCCTGGCCCCCTCCATAAATGTCATGTCTTGTGTTGGCGCGCTGTGCAAAAGTGTCTAGTCATTCTGTTATATGTATTGCACAGCTGCAGCGTGTGATGGGTTAAGTGTCTGCAAATGCCTGGGGATTGGCTGTAAATGTATCAATTTGTTCTGTCATGTGGTGTGAGTGAGAATATAAGTAGGGGTGTGTGAGAGCAGGAAAGGGTCCACTCTTCAGAGATTCTTCTGGGTTCCTGAGAGTGCCAGCCACATGGGGGTACCTTCAACTCCCATGTGGTGAAGAATGAAGGAAGAAGAGAGGTTCCCTGAGAGTGTATGTTACAGAGCTGAGAGAAGAGTGAGCCCCAATTGAAGAAGAGAGAGAGAGCATGAGCAAGAAGCGGGTGCCACTTCCAAGGCTTAGTGCAGAGGTACTCTTTCTTCAGGCCGTCCTGAAGTCTGGGATCACTGAGTAAAGGTACTCTCAAGTCTGTCTAATACCTGCACTGCAAATCATTGTCATTTGTGCCTTGTATACAAGAAGTTGTTCCAGTAAAGTTTTGACCTGACCATTCCCAGAGACCTGAAGTACGTTACTTCTGTTTGTGTCTCCATTTATTTACCGCCTAGGGTCATACCGGTGGGAAACGGAATGGTGGCGTCACCCGTGACATCCGCTATCCCTGTCCTTCAGTTTGTTGGGCATCCCTATCCTAGGGAGCCGCTGGTGCTTGTCGGATGATCAGATGCTCCTCTCTACTGGTGGACTGTCAGGTGTCCTGAGCCCGGTCACCATGTGTGCCCTCACACATCCACTGGCCCAACACTGCCTAACAGTTCCTGGACTGACAGCTTGGTTTTCAGCCCTTATCTCTACTCTCCTGAATATTTTTAGGGTTGTTTCACATCTGCATCAGCTGGAGGCTCCCTCACAGATCCGGTTGAAAGACCGGAAGAAATAGTGCTGCTTGCACATCCAAAAGCCTGGCAGCTGGCCGGATCCCATTAGCCATTGGGGTCTGTCTGATGCTGTTTGATTCTGTCCAGAACTTTTAGAGTTTGTAAATTAGCTGATAAGAAGGGTAGGAGAGAGAAGAGGGAAATCAAGCTGCAGGTTCACACTAACAGATCTCCTATTGAGATTCAGTCTGCAGTCTCTATGTACAGTGATATGTAGAAGCTGCAGAAGACAAACGGTGCAAATTGTTTAATTAAACCTTATTGCAGAAATAATTGTCTGCCCAAAATACATGTATTTAAGGGTGCATTCACACGACCATATATCGGCTCGGTTTTCACACCGAGCCGATATACGTCGTCCTCGTGTGCAGGGGGGGGGGGGGGGGATGGAAGAGCCAGGAGCAGGACCTGAGCTCCCGCCCCCTCTCTGCCTCCTCTCCGCCCCTCTGCACTATTTGCAATGGGGAGAGGTGGGATGGGGCGGGGCTAATTCGAGCCACTTAGCCCCGCCCCATCCCACCTCCTTTCATTGCAAATAGTGCAGAGGGGCGGAGAGGAGGCAGAGAGGGGGCGGGAGCTCAGTTCCTGCTCCTGGCTCTTCCATCCTCCCCCCCTGCACATAAGGATGAAGTATATCGGCTCGGTGTGAAAACCGAGCCGATATACGGTCGTGTGAATGCACCCTAAAGCGTACATGAGTTTTCAACAAGTTTTCTCAAATACCCTGGATTTTCCTTACCCTCATTTGCTGCTGTTTGCACTCTGTTTCATGTCTGTAAGTTCTGATTTTTCAGGTGGTCTTCCCCATTTTTCTGTTCCCCTTTCAGTAAGGGCGCATATACGGAGTCCCTCTCTGCAGGGGGAGGAGGCTGGAAGAGCCGGGAGCAGTGCTCTGAGCTCCCGCCCCCTCTCTGCCTCCTCTCCGCCCCTCTGCACTATTTGCAATGAGAGGAGGCGGGACAGGGGTTGGGCTAAGTTCCCGGAATTCGCTCCGCCTCCGTCCCGCCTCTCCTCATTGAAAATAGTGCAGGGGGTGGAGAGGAGGCAGAGAGGGGGCGGGAGCTCACAGCACAGACATTTATTTTTCCATCATCAAAGTTGTGTGAGGGCTTGTTTTCTGCAGTTTCTATTGGTACTATTTTAAAGTACATACAATTTTTTCAGCACTTTTTATTACATTTTTTTTGGAGACAAAGTGATCAAAAAAGTGCATTTCTGACGTTTATGTATTTTTTAAATGACTTTTACCATGCAGCATAAATAATGCGTTACTTTAATAGATCAGACTGTTACAGACAAAGCGATATCAAATATGTTATTGTTTCTTTTGATTGAGATTTGTAATTCTAATTATGGGAATAGGTGTTTTTTCAACTTTTATTAGCTTTTTTAACTATAATAATCAATAAAACTTATTAAAACTCATCTTTATATGTTTCGTAGTTCCCATTGGGGACTTGAACTTGCGATCATAGTATTACATAATCCTGCAATCTGACAGGCAGTCTATCAAGCCACACCCAGACAATAAGCCATGGTAACCCTAGGGGGCCTTCACATCTGATGTTATTGCGAGGGGGGCTATTTGGAACACCAATCGGGGCATTTAAATACCACTGACAGCATCATTTAAAGGGTTAACAGCTGTGAGCGCTAATCATGGCTATCAAAGACAGCCGGCACATGCATTGCGTGGAGCCGGATTGGGAGCTAGGGTTGACACCCAGCCGGTAATCCACTGGCCGGGCCGGTATTTTTTCTGTCAGGCTGGTGCCGGTATTTTTTTTTTTACCGGCCCTATTACAGGCCGGTATTTTCAGAGCCTGCACTGCCCCCTAGCGCCGGTTAACCCTCCTCGGGCAGTCCTGACATCAGGGAAAACACAGACCTGAGAGCCAGCAGCTTGCAGGACCTCTGATGATGTTATGTCATGTGATACCCTGTGTGGGAGGAGTCAGGGATCAGATAACCATGAAGGGGGCTCAGTAAATGTAAGACTCTGCAGGGTTCTGTGTGTTTGTATTGGAGCAGTGGGGGTCTGGATGGATGGAGTGAGTGGAGTTGTGTGTGATGTGTGTGGGGGTCAGGATGGATGTAGTAGAGCTGTGTGTGATGTGTGGGGTCAGGATGGATGTAGCAGAGCTGTGTGTGATGTCTGGGGGTCAGGATGAATGTAGTAGAGCTGTGTGTGTGCGATGTGTGGGGATAAAGATAGATGGAGCGGAGCTGTGTGTGTGATGTGTGTGGGGGTCAGGATGGATGCAGTAGAGCTGTGTGTGGGGGTCAGGATCGATGTAGTAAAGCTGTGTGTGTGATGTCTGGGGGGCAGGATAGATGTAGCAGACCCCCATGTAGTAGAGCTGTGTGTGTGCGATATGTGGGGATCAGGATGGATAGAGCGGAGTGGTGTGTGTGCAATGTGTGGGGATCAGGATGGATGTAGCAGAGCTGTGTGTGTGTGCGATGTGTGGGGATCAGGATGGATGTAGCAGAGCTGTGTGTGTGTGCGATGTGTGGGGATCAGGATGGATGTTGCAGAGCTGTGTGTGTGCGATGTGTGGGGATCAGGATGGATGTAGCAGAGCTGTGTGTGCGCGATGTGTGGGGATTAGGATGGATGTAGCAGAGCTGCGTGTGTGCGATGTGTGGGGATCAGGATGGATGTAGCAGAGCTGTGTGTGTGCGGTGTGTGGGGGTCAGGATGGATGTCCGGCCGGCGCTGCAGTGACAGTGTCGAGACCCCAGGAGGAGAGCAGAGGAGCAGTACGAGGTATGTACCATGTACTGCATGTAATCTTGTATGTTTAGGTGGTAAACGTTATACCAGCTGTACATATAATTACATACAGGACATATCCAGGTTACATCAACATCACTATATACAGGGGAGGTAGAGCTCCTGTATATAGTGATATGGACCATGCTGGGGTAACCTGGGTATCTCATGTTAAATCGTATATGTGTAGATTGTATGTGATGCGAGCGTTTGCAGACTGCAGCGTGTTCTCGTGAGTAGTCTGAATCGCACTAAACGTCATCTACTCGCGAGAACATGCTGGCCTGGATCCCCCACATGTGCAGAGCTGCTGGACTGGATCCAGGAGATAAAGAAAGGAAAAAAATGCAGTGATAAGCCACGCCCAAGCCACACCCCGACACGCCCACTTTTTAAAAAACCATGGCCAAAATTTTTTCGTGACAAAGGTGGCAACCCTATCGGGAGCCGATCCCGCTCCATGCAAACCCCGAATCTGCATGATGTCCAGGACTCTTAATGGGTTAAAATCTTCCAATACAATAATTTAAAATTCCCTTTACCCCTAAGAAGGGGAAGACGAGTGATCGTAGTGTCGTATAAGGACAACTCGGAAACCATCTTCTCTGCTGCTCCAGCTTTATGGCGGTGATTTTTCTTCTTCGTCTCGTCTCAGCAGGTCTCTCCGCAGCAAAAGATCCTCTTCTCTGAAAGCGCTGCCAATTACAAGCGGTGCCAGGCATTCACAGGCTGCAGAGTCGGTGATGCAGACGAGCAAACAAACCCTTCAGATGTAGAAGACGACGTACCGTACTGTCAGGTTCTGTCATCAGAAGACTGCGGAACAGCATGGAGGGCCGCAATGGAGGGACCCAAGCTGACGGCAAGAGAAGTAGTTGAATCCGTTATAGATTGCTAGCTCTTGTGACGGGGGCCGGTTAAACTTCATCGAGCCACTGCCGTACAAAGATCCGCTCCCGCCGACCCTGTCGCTTCTGTGACTTGACATTGCACCTTCACGGCCCACATTTCAGACCACCAGACAAGGCCGGATACCTCCCTTACATGCTGGACTAGATGGGGTCTGCTGGGCGCCATTCATGTTGTAAGGGGGCACGTTCTTATTGTTTTATTATTGATCCCAGGTTATTACAGATGATCCCCCCGATGTGACACCCCCCCCCCACAACTCACCTCTAATGACTCTCAGATACAGAACTTTGATAAAAGTTTAAACAGAAACTCCAAAAGTTTCATTTAGCAAAACCGTCTCCCATAAAACATCCTTGTTGCCCATAGCAACCAATGGCAGTGCAGCGTTCATATCTCAAGATGCTGAGGTACAATGAACGCTGCGCTGTGATTGGTTGCTATGGACAACATATATGGCTTCTGATCTGCTGCATCCCAAAAGCCATTGCATCAGTCAGTCGTGATAGGCTACAACCTATATGGCAGAAACGTGACTACTGGCTCCGTGTCTGTCCGGTGACAAAGGGGGCGACACTGATCACCGCGGAGGAGGGAAACAATGTTGATGTTGTACAACAAAACCTTTTCAGTTTCTCTTTCCATTGATATCAAATTTCTGTATCTGAGTGTCATTAAATGTGAGTTATGGGGTCCCATCAAGAAGATCATTTGTAATTACCCAGTCTGTATGTGTTGATGAATTGGGTGGACTGTCCCTTTAAGAGGGTAGGGTTTTAGGAGCGGCTGGCACAATCACCAACCATCATCCAGAAGGTGGGCAGAGAGCAAGCAGATTAATGTAATGGAGAGATGTACTTTGGGGAAGCCCCTAGGAAAAAGTGTGCGCTGAAGTGTAGTGGTGCTACGGGCGAGGCTCTGGATCAGTTGCATGGCTTCTGCACTACCGCCTTGCGTTACCAGCTGCCTTGGGTCCTCCTGCCTTTGTTTGGATGTGAATGGAACTTTACTTGGTCACCGGGTTTGGTAAGTAATTGAGTTCTTGGGCTGTAAGGTAAAGGTAAGCACCAAGTCACGACTGACTCCTAGGGTAAGATCATATTGTGATGCTTTCTTGGCAGACTGTTTTTACGGGGTGGTTTGCCATTGCCTTCAGTCATCTTTTACCCTCCAGCTGGGTACTCATTTTACCAACCTCGGAAGGATGGAAGGTTGAGTCAACCTTGAGCCAGCTACCTGAACCATGTGGGGATTGAACCTTCAGGTCGTGAGAGCTTCTTGGACTACAAATACCCGGAAACAGGAAGTTTGCTAGACTCTGCCCGAAAAGCGGTTAAGAGCTGTATAGTTGGACATTGGCCTGAACAGGCACTTGTTAATGTTAATTGAATCGTTGGTTCTTCATTGAACTGTTCTTCAGCATTGATATGGAGTCTGGCGGTTTCCAAAAACTTGCCTAGACATCTCTTGGCCACTGTGACCCCGTGGGCCTATTTCCACACAAGGCTCTCCAATGAAACAGTATGTCCAGAACCTGGGCATGAGGCCCTGCTGGTGGCACCAGTCACATACGTTGACAGGGAAATGATGGTGTTGTAGTAGGAGCTTGGCCTGTTGCTCTCCGAGATGTCCCTGGATGTCCAAGCAGTAAGGCACTCTTCTCTATTGGGCAGGGAAGGATCCCAGCTTTTACCTGGTGGCCATCTATAACTCAGAATTCCTACTGCTCCCTATGGAGGAAAAGAGTAACCCAAATTTTTCTCCATGCCTGATATAGCAAACCGGACACTTTCCATTAGTCCTTTATTATAGCACATGGTGACGGTTTCTTCACACTTCTACACAACACAGGCCCGAGTTACGTCTTATCGCTTACCTTGTAGTGGTCCGGAGACATCAGGGACCACAGCCTGAGCTCAGCTAAGCAGGCCATGACCCCCTTATCTTCTTTAGTAGGCAGAGAGGTCAGTAGGGCCTCATAGTCGGGTTTCGGTCAGACCAGATCTGGTAAAGGTTGTGTCAAGAAGTGGGTCCGATTGCTCAGAGAGTACTAGAGACTCCACTGGTGTAAAACCTCGAGGCATAGCATCTTTACGGAACTTGAACTGTCTTTATTAGAAGAGGAAAACAACCTACTTGTGTTTAAGTCTCTGCAGCTGTTAGCATGGGTCAGCTGAAATGAAGAAAAGGAAGGAGGAGCTGCTTCAGTATAGCAGAGCTTTGTACTGTAGACCGTTTACACCTGAATACAACCAATACCCTTCACACGGTCTAAATGTCCAAGATTGTCCCGGGAGAATCGCAGTCCGTAGGACTACTGTGGATCACAGGCATACCCATACCCATCTGTGCCCCTCTTCTTTTGCTCTAACTTCTGGTAATTTTCCCAAAATCACCAGTTCCTCTGATACAGTATAGCAGTAAGAAAACACTATCATATTTAACATAAAACACGAATAACTTTCAACCCCCTTACAAACTCAGTAGTGCCGACTGCACCATCAACATGGCGCTGGCCAAACTTTTAGTTCTTGTCTCCGAATGATCTGCTTTGCCAATAAACAGAATGGTGGAATGACCACCACTCAGCTCACTTCAGTGGCACTACCAGAGATGTTCCAGTGCTTCAACTTGGCTATTTGCAGTCCCATTGAAATGAATAGAACAGCACTGTGCAGACTTGACTGCAGCTTCATTCATTCGGTGACCTTTGGGACCCGCATTCTAGTGATCAGGTCCCAGCAGTCAGACACCCACTGATCTCATATATGCCTGTGAATAGATTGATTACTTTGTAGACAATCCCTTTAACTTAATTTCCCCAAAGAGTAAAACTGAAATCTGGGGTGTCTCAGCAGTGTGACCCTTCTAACAGGATAGAATTGTTAGAGAACCACTTTAAACAGGTTGTGCAGTTGTAAACTATTGATGGTCTATCCTCAGGACAGGCAATCAATAGTAAATCAGTGGGGGACTGCTACCCAGGATGAACTCTGATCAGCTGTTCTCTACACCAGAACGCTCCTACATTGAGCTGATAACTGAAGGAAGCCAACAGCTCTGTTCCCACTGCAGTGGTCAAGCTTGGTATTGCAGGCAAAGTTCCCATTCATTTCAATGCCTGCAAAACCATGCTTGACCACAGCAGTGAGAACAGAGCTGTCTCATTCCTGCAGAAATCAGCTAACTGGTGAGGGTCCTGTGCAGCAGACCTTTGATAATCCACTATTGATGACCTCTCCTGAGGATAGACCCTCAGTAGTATATATCTGGACAACCCGTTTAAGTTCATTTACATAAATATTCACAACTTCAGGGGGGCTTTTTATACACCCATTTTAGACTCCATGTGCCATAAGTTCTGTGTACCTTTATGGAAGTCAAACAGAGTCTGTAAAAAAAAGACCTCCTAGACCAGGTGCTTTACACCTACAGTACAAAGAATATCTTTGTTCCTCTGATCCAGGCGTCTGCATTGATTTAGTGGGTGCTCAGAGGTTTCTAGAAAACAAAAGGCATGCAGCCTGTAGGATGGGGTAGCAACGATCTGCACCAAACTGTGCAATGCACGCACAACTACCATATCAATGATTGCTTAAGCATCTTAAAGGGCCACAGCACTAAAAAAAAATCTTGCTTGTTCATCAAATAAGTAGTATTGCACATGTAATCTTCATAAAGTCTAGATTAATAGGCAGGAAAATATCTACACACACGTGTATAAATTACCATAAGAGCATGCTTTGCACGTGCATTATGGGCAAATGCCGTGCTATAAATATGCTTGTCTACTCCAGATATACTGCCGCTGTAAAAGTACTGAGAAAGTACGAGGATTTGGGAATACACAGCATATAATTTGCTGCTATTTTTTTTTTCTTACTACAGGCACTTGGAAACCTTTTGTAATACATAACTCAGTAACTACTTATTACACAATGCCCCCTGCTGGTGTGCTGGAGTAAAGCCTCCTAGAAAACATTAAACGGGATGTTTGGTAAAAGGCGTCATTTATAAACAAGTGAAGCAGCCAATACTTGGAAGTAAAAGTAATGATATACTGTGGGGGATGTCATACGGCAGATCGTAGGAGCCGCTGTCATCACTTCATTCCTGTGACTATCAAAAAAGTTTTGCATCAATTTTGCAGACAAAAAAACAGACGGCAGTTTGACAGTTTTTTTTTTTATAAAAGTGCTCCAAACTTTTTAGTCTCTTCCAGAAACTAAACCGAACCTCCCAGTATGCCACAGAAAGGTGAGGGTTACAGCAACTTAGTATAACCCACTATTCAATCTACTAAATGTAAAACACGAATCAATACACACAGCTTATGTGGGAAAAAAGACAAAAACAGTAAATTAAATGTTTTGCTCGGTGTCTATTTTCTCAAACCAATTCGGATGCAAATAAACAATAAATTTACAGTGATCTGCTTCACATGTTAACAACATGTACCTTTAAGACCGTTCACTATGAAGAATAATAAGAATAATAAAAAATATAATATAAGGCTGCCCACTTTGCATAAAAAGGGGAGTACAGATTAGAATACTGCCACCAAGATAACAAATTTACGGCATTTTGTGCACAACGCTATAACTACTATAAAACTGCCATTTATGTCAAGAATATAGCTACTATAAAATTGCTCTCCTATATCCAATTATTTAACTACTAATACTGCCCCCTATGTACAAAAATATAACTACTATAATACTGCTCCTATGTACAAGAATATAAGTACTATAATACTTCCCCCTATGTACAAGAATATAGCTACTATAATACTGCCCCCTATGTACAAGAATATAACAACTATAATACTGCCCCTATGTACAAGAATATATCTACTATAATACTGCCCCCTATGTACAAGAATATAACTACTATAATACTGCCCCCTATGTACAACAATATAACTACTATAATACTGCCCCCTATGTACAAGAATATAACTACTATAATACTGCCCCCTATGTACAAGAATATAACTACTATAATACTGCCCCTATGTACAAGAATATAACTACTATAATACTACCTCCTATGTACAAGAATATAACTACTATAATACTGCTCCCTATGTACAAGAATATAACTACTATAATACTGCCCCCTATGTACAAGAATATAACTAGTATAATACTGCCCCCTATGTACAAGAATATAACTATTATAATATTGCCCCTATGTACAAGAATATAACTACTATAATACTGCCTCCTATGTACAAGAATATAACTACTATAATACTGCCCCCTATGTACAAGTATATAACCACTATAATACTGCCCCCTATGTACAAGTATATAACCCCTATAATACTGCCCCCTATGTACAAGAATATAACTACTATAATACTGCTCCCTATGTACAAGAATATAACTACTATAATACTGCTCCCTATGTACAAGAATATAACTACTATAATACTGCCTCCTATGTATAAGAATATAACTACTATAATACTGCCCCCTATGTACAAGAATATAACTACTATAATACTGCTCCTATGTACAAGAATATAACTACTATAATACTGCCTCCTATGTACAAGAATATAACTACTATAATACTGCCCCTATGTACAAGAATATAACTACTATAATACTGCCCCCTATGTACAAGAATATAACTATTATAATGTTGCCTTCTATGTACGAGAATATAACTACTATAATACTGCCCCCTATGTACAAGACTACAACTACTATAATACTACCACTATGTATAAGAATATAACTAGTATAATACTGTCTACTATGTACAAGAATATGACTACTATAATACTACCCCCTATGTACAAGAATATAACTACTATAATACTGCCCCCTATGTACAAGAATATAACTACTATAATACTGCCCCCTATGTACAAGAATATAACTACTATAATACTGCCCCCTATGTACAAGAATATAACTACTATAATACTGCTCCTATGTACAAGAATATAACTACTATAATACTGCCTCCTATGTACAAGAATATAACTACTATAATACTGCCGCCTATGTACAAGAATATAACTACTATAATACTGCCCCCTATGTTCAAGAATATAACTACTGTAATACTGCTCCTATGTACAAGAATATAACTACTATAATACTGCCCCCCTGTGTACAAGAATATAACTACTATAATACTGCCCCCCTGTGTACAAGAATATAACTACTATATTACTGCTCCTATGTACAAGAATATAACTACTATAATACTGCTCCTATGTACAAGAATATAACTACTATAATACTGCTCCCTATGTACAAGAATATAACTACTATAATACTGCCCCCTATGTACAAGAATATAACTACTATAATACTGCCCCTATGTACAAGAATATAACTACTATAATACTGCCCCCTATGTACAAGAATATAACTACTATAATACTGCCCTCTATGTACAAGAATATAACTACTATAATACTGCACCCTATGTACAAGAATATAACTACTATAATACTGCACCCTATGTACAAGAATATAACTACTATAATACTGCACCCTATGTACAAGAATATAACTACTATAATACTGCACCCTATGTACAAGAATATAACTACTATAATACTGCCTCCTATGTACAAGAATATAACTACTATAATACTGCCCTCTATATACAAGAATATAACTACTATAATACTGCCCTCTATATACAAGAATATAACTACTATAATACTGCCCCCTATGTACAAGAATATAACTACTATAATACTGCACCCTATGTACAAGAATATAACTACTATAATACTGCACCCTATGTACAAGAATATAACTACTATAATACTGCCTCCTATGTACAAGAATATAACTACTATAATACTGCCCTCTATATACAAGAATATAACTACTATAATACTGCCCCTATATACAAGAATATAACTACTATAATACTGCCCCCTATGTACAAGAATATAACTATTATAATGTTGCCTTCTATGTACGAGAATATAACTACTATAATACTGCCCCCTATGTACAAGACTACAACTACTATAATACTACCACTATGTATAAGAATATAACTAGTATAATACTGTCTCCTATGTACAAGAATATGACTACTATAATACTACCCCCTATGTACAAGAATATAACTAGTATAATACTGCCCCCTATGTACAAGAATATAACTACTATAATACTGCCCCCTATGTACAAGAATATAACTACTATAATACTGCCCCCTATGTACAAGAATATAACTACTATAATACTGCTCCTATGTACAAGAATATAACTACTATAATACTGCCTCCTATGTACAAGAATATAACTACTATAATACTGCCGCCTATGTACAAGAATATAACTACTATAATACTGCTCCTATGTACAAGAATATAACTACTATAATACTGCTCCTATGTACAAGAATATAACTACTATAATACTGCTCCCTATGTACAAGAATATAACTACTATAATACTGCCCCCTATGTACAAGAATATAACTACTATAATACTGCCCCTATGTACAAGAATATAACTACTATAATACTGCCCCCTATGTACAAGAATATAACTACTATAATACTGCCCTCTATGTACAAGAATATAACTACTTTAATACTGCACCCTATGTACAAGAATATAACTACTATAATACTGCACCCTATGTACAAGAATATAACTACTATAATACTGCACCCTATGTACAAGAATATAACTACTATAATACTGCACCCTATGTACAAGAATATAACTACTATAATACTGCCTCCTATGTACAAGAATATAACTACTATAATACTGCCCTCTATGTACAAGAATATAACTACTATAATACTGCACCCTATGTACAAGAATATAACTACTATAATACTGCACCCTATGTACAAGAATATAACTACTATAATACTGCACCCTATGTACAAGAATATAACTACTATAATACTGCCTCCTATGTACAAGAATATAACTACTATAATACTGCCCTCTATATACAAGAATATAACTACTATAATACTGCCCCTATATACAAGAATATAACTACTATAATACTGCCCCCTATGTACAAGAATATAACTATTATAATGTTGCCTTCTATGTACGAGAATATAACTACTATAATACTGCCCCTATGTACAAGACTACAACTACTATAATACTGCACCCTATGTACAAGAATATAACTACTATAATACTGCACCCTATGTACAAGAATATAACTACTATAATACTGCACCCTATGTACAAGAATATAACTACTATAATACTGCCTCCTATGTACAAGAATATAACTACTATAATACTGCCCTCTATGTACAAGAATATAACTACTATAATACTGCACCCTATGTACAAGAATATAACTACTATAATACTGCACCCTATGTACAAGAATATAACTACTATAATACTGCACCCTATGTACAAGAATATAACTACTATAATACTGCCTCCTATGTACAAGAATATAACTACTATAATACTGCCCTCTATATACAAGAATATAACTACTATAATACTGCCCCTATATACAAGAATATAACTACTATAATACTGCCCCCTATGTACAAGAATATAACTATTATAATGTTGCCTTCTATGTACGAGAATATAACTACTATAATACTACCCCCTATGTACAAGAATATAACTAGTATAATACTGCCCCCTATGTACAAGAATATAACTACTATAATACTGCCCCCTATGTACAAGAATATAACTACTATAATACTGCCCCCTATGTACAAGAATATAACTACTATAATACTGCTCCTATGTACAAGAATATAACTACTATAATACTGCCTCCTATGTACAAGAATATAACTACTATAATACTGCCGCCTATGTACAAGAATATAACTACTATAATACTGCTCCTATGTACAAGAATATAACTACTATAATACTGCTCCTATGTACAAGAATATAACTACTATAATACTGCTCCCTATGTACAAGAATATAACTACTATAATACTGCCCCCTATGTACAAGAATATAACTACTATAATACTGCCCCTATGTACAAGAATATAACTACTATAATACTGCCCCCTATGTACAAGAATATAACTACTATAATACTGCCCTCTATGTACAAGAATATAACTACTATAATACTGCACCCTATGTACAAGAATATAACTACTATAATACTGCACCCTATGTACAAGAATATAACTACTATAATACTGCACCCTATGTACAAGAATATAACTACTATAATACTGCACCCTATGTACAAGAATATAACTACTATAATACTGCCTCCTATGTACAAGAATATAACTACTATAATACTGCCCTCTATGTACAAGAATATAACTACTATAATACTGCACCCTATGTACAAGAATATAACTACTATAATACTGCACCCTATGTACAAGAATATAACTACTATAATACTGCACCCTATGTACAAGAATATAACTACTATAATACTGCCCCCTATGTACAAGAATATAACTACTATAATATTGCCTCCTATGTACAAGAATATAACTACTGTAATACTGCCCCCTATGTACAAGAATATAACTACTATAATACTGCCTCCTATGTACAAGAATATAACTACTATAATACTGCCCCCTATGTACAAGATTATAACTACTATAATATTGCTACCTATAGACAAAAATTTGTAACAGAACAGCTTAAAAAATTCCTATGTTTTGAACCCTGACTTTATCATTTCCTTTCTTCAAGTACAACCCCCCCCTCCTTGCAGAAAGTGAACAGTAATGTATATATAATTATGCGCACCATGTGTTCAGCTTCCCTATCTCTTTTAGCCAAGAATTACGCATCACAATTACGATACAGATTACTTCACTAATTCCTTTTAAAATTCAACACTCCACATGGGGAAGTTGGGCAAGTGTCTCGCGGACGTGGCATGAAAGCTGCCATCTATCCATATACCATCTGCTAGGAACCTGTTATCCTCACACTGGCTTCCGCACTCCATACCAAGTGACACCTGTGCCACTTAACCCCTTTAGTCCTGGGCATATCAACACATAGTCTCTATTGCTATAAGCACTGGATGATGCGAGTTCTTGCGGCCAAATTAGGTCACAGCTATCCAGTCCTGGCACAGAAAAACTGGGTACTGAACCTTATGTGGCACAAAATAACAGATATTTGGCATCGGCCGGTCGTGCTGGTTATCCTGAGCAGGGGATTTTGCAAAATAGGTCACAAAGCTGATTTAAAACTAGATTTGTTTTATATTATATGCATGGTGTGTAATATATCGTGTTACAACCCAACTCTGCTGAAAAACAAAGCAGAACCAGAATGTTCTCAGGAACACTAGGGTCACATGAACCAGACCACCGCCGGTCTGACAGTATGATGCTATTTATTTACATGCCTCAAGTACAATTCGTTATAAGAAATTACTCCAGTCCATGAAAAAGTACTTCGCAATCATGGGAGCAGTATGATCGAGGTTACAGCCTTGTACGCAGGGGCAGTATTATAGAGGTTATAGTCTTGTACGCAGGGGGTAGTATTATAGAAGTTATATTCTTGTACATAGGGGCAGTATTATAGTAGTTATATTCTTGTACATAGGAGGCAGTATTATAGTAGTTATATTCTTGTACATAGGGGGCAGTATTATAGTAGGTATATTCTTGTATATAGGGGGCAGTATTATAGTAGTTATATTCTTGTACATAGGGGGCAGTATTATAGTAGTTATATTCTTGTACATAGGGGGCAGTATTATAGTAGTTATATTCTTGTACATAAGGGGCAGTATTATAGTAGTTATATTCTTGTACATAGGGAGCAGTATTATAGTAGTTATATTCTTGTACATAGGAGCAGTATTATAGTAGTTATATTCTTGTACATAGGGGGCAGTATTATAGTAGTTATATTCTTGTACATAGGGGCAGTATTATAGTAGTTATATTCTTGTACATAGGGCACTATTATAGTAGTTATATTCTTGTACATAGGGGGCAGTATTATAGTAGTTATATTCTTGTACATAGGGGGCAGTATTATAGAAGTTATATTCTTGTACATAGGGGCAGTATTATAGTAGTTATATTCTTGTACATAGGGGGCAGTATTATAGTAGTTATATTCTTGTACATAGGGGGCAGTATTATAGTAGTTATATTCTTGTACATAAGGGGCAGTATTATAGTAGTTATATTCTTGTACATAGGGAGCAGTATTATAGTAGTTATATTCTTGTACATAGGAGCAGTATTATAGTAGTTATATTCTTGTACATAGGGGGCAGTATTATAGTAGTTATATTCTTGTACATAGGGGCAGTATTATAGTAGTTATATTCTTGTACATAGGGCACTATTATAGTAGTTATATTCTTGTACATAGGGGGCAGTATTATAGTAGTTATATTCTTGTACATAGGGGGCAGTATTATAGAAGTTATATTCTTGTACATAGGGGCAGTATTATAGTAGTTATATTCTTGTACATAGGGGGCAGTATTATAGTAGTTATATTCTTGTACATAGGGGGCAGTATTATAGTAGTTATATTATTGTACATAGGGGAAGTATTTTAGTAGTTATATTCTTGTACATAGGGGGCAGTACTATAGTAGTTATATTCTTGTACATAGGGGGTAGTATTATAGTAGTTATATTCTTGTACATAGGGGGCAGTATTATAGTAGTTATATTCTTGTACATAGGGGGCAGTATTATAGTATTAATATTCTTGTACATAGGGAGCAGTATTATAGTAGTTTTATTCTTGTACATGGGGAGCAGTACTATAGTAGTTATATTCTTGTACCTAGGGGGCAGTACTATAGTAGTTATATTCTTGTACCTAGGGGGCAGTATTATAGTAGTTATATTCTTGTACATAGGGGGCAGTATTATAGTAGTTATATTCTTGTACACAGGAGCAGTATTATAGTAGTTATATTCTTGTATACAGGAGCAGTATTATAGTAATTATTTTCTTCTACATAGGGGGCTGTATTGTACTAGTTATATTCTTGTACATAGATGGCACTATTATAGTAGTTATATTCTTTTTCATCTGGACAGTATTATAGTAGTTATATACTTGTACATAGGAGGCAGTATTATAGTAGTTATATTCTTGTACATAGGGAGCAGTATTATAGTAGTTATATTCTTGTACATAGGGAGCAGTATTATAGTAGTTATATTCTTGTACACAGTGAGCAGTATTATAGTAGTTATATTCTTGTACATAGGGGGCAGTATTATAGTAGTTATATTCTTGTACATAGGGGGCAGTATTATAGTAGTTATATTCTTGTACATAGGGAGCAATATTATAGTAGTTATATTCTTGTACATAGGGAGCAGTATTATAGTAGTTATATTCTTGTACATAGGGAGCAGTATTATAGTAGTTATATTCTTGTACACAGTGAGCAGTATTATAGTAGTTATATTCTTGTACATAGGGGGCAGTATTATAGTAGTAATATTCTTGTACATAGGGGGCAGTATTATAGTAGTTATAGTCTTGTACATAGGGAGCAGTATTATAGTAATTATTTCCTTCTACATAGGGGGCTGTATTGTACTAGTTATATTCTTGTACATAGATGGCACTATTATAGTAGTTATATTCTTTTTCATCGGGACAGTATAATAGTAGTTATATACTTGTACATAGGGAGCAGTATTATAGTAGTTATATTCTTGTACATAGGAGGGCAGTATTATAGTAGTTATATTCTTGTACATAGTGGGCAGTATTATAGTAGTTATATTCTTGTACATAGATGGCACTATTATAGTAGTTATATTCTTTTTCATAGGGACAGTATTATAGTAGTTATATACTTGTACATAGGGAGCAGTATTATGGTAGTTATATTCTTGTACACAGGAGGGCAGTATTATAGTAGTCATATTCTTGTACATAGGGGGCAGTATTATAGTCCTTATATTCTTGTACATAGGGGGCAGTATTATAGTAGAAATATTCCTGTACATAGGAGCAGTATTATAGTAGTTATATTTTTGTACATAGGGAGCAGTATTATAGTAGTTATATTCTTGTACAGAGGAGGCAGTATTATAGTAGTTATATTCTTGTACATAGGGGGCAGTATTATAGTAGTTATATTCTTGTACATATGGGGCAGTATTATAGTAGTTATATTCTTGTACATAGGAGGCAGCATTATAGTAGTTATATTCTTGTACATAGGGGGCAGTATTATAGAAGTTATATTCTTGTATATAGGAGGCAGTATTATAGTAGTTATATTCTTATACATAGGGGCAGTATTATAGTAGTTATATTCTCCTATATAGAGACAGTATTATAGTAGTCATCTATATATATATAAAAATGAATGTATGTCTGTCTGTTTGTCCTTTATGCATTACTACACCATTCATCCGATCACCATGAAACTTTGGGAAGTTTCTCCAAAAAAAAAAAAAAACAAAGCTTTGGGAAAAAAGGTGTTTTCTATTTAGGGCATTTTCCTTCCCCTGAAGTAATTTTTCCTGAAGGAGCGCAGTTTTTTTGATTTTTGGAGAAACTTACAACAGTGGGTCTCACTGCTAAGTGAGACACAGATATCCGGCTTCTCTCCTGTATTAGTCCATCAGGATTATTGGAAACGCAGGGGGTCATTCTGGGAAAGATAAGTTAAGGCGCACGTGGATGTGGAGGTGATAGTGGAGGTCCTGCCTAAGGCTCCACTATACATCGGGTAAGTCCTTACCTATTTTCAATACTCATTTGGGAACTCTTCGCCATAAGGAGCGCTATCCTAATTCATGTTAATGAAACTTTGGGAAGTTGTTGAGTACACTCCTGTGAAGGTTTCTGGCATAGTCCATCTATCCTACGATAAGTGGCGTGCGTGTCGCACCAAAAATTCCGGAATATGCGAAGTTCTCCCAACATGTGAACTTATCATATGCCACTATGTGCCCAGCTCACGCCTCAGTAAGGGCGCCCACCCACTGGCGTTTGCGATTTTCGTGCGTGAAAAATGCAGCATTTTCCGCGCGTCTTTGGCGCGTTTTCGCGGCTTTTTCGTTAATTTCCATTGACATTCATGGGTGCATTAAGAGAAAAATAAGGACAGATATGCAGCTGACAGTTCCTATGTTAAAAATTGCAACGGACTGAAAAAAAAAACGCAAGTGGACAAGAACACATTCAATTCCAATTGCTCTTGAGAAAAACGCAAAACGCAAAGGAAAAAAAATCGCCAGTGGGTGGGAGCCCTAAGGCCTCATGTCCACGGGGAAAATCAGATCCGCTGCAGATTCTACATGTAGAATCTGCAGCGGGTCCCTCCTGCCCCGCGGACATGAGCGCCGAAAATAAGAATTTAAAAGCATTTACCTATCCGGCGCGGGCGGAGAAGATCAGCTGTTCCTCACGGCCGGATCTTCATTTTCGGCCGGCGGATGAATTCCTGACGCCGGCGGCACGTCGCCGGCACGTCGCCGACGTGCCGCGCGCATGCGCCGGGCACATCCGCCGAGCCGAAGCAAGGAAGATGCGGCCGTGAGGAACAGCTGACCTTCCCCGCCCGCGCCGGATGGTAAATACTTTAAATTCCTATTTTAGGTCTCCCGCGGATCCGGACGGCTTCCATAGGCTTCAATAGAAGCCCGCGGGAGCCGTCCCCGCGGGAGACCCGCACGAAAATGGAGCATGGTCCAGATTTTTTCATGCTCCATTTTTTTTAAAATCCCTTTTATTGACGATCCGCGGGTATTTATCTACTCGCGGGTGGTCAATGCATCCCTATGGGATGCGGATCCGCGTGCGGGAGATCCGCTGCGGATCTTAAATCATATTTTGCCCGTGGACATGAGCCCTAAGGCTTCTGATCTATTCGCGTATGCACCAGACAGAAAAACAAACAATATCGTGGACCCACAGGTACTGGAAAAAAGAAATAGAATTCAAACGGCACTTTGAAATGTTTTCCATATGAAAATGAATAGGTTTCAATAAAAATGACACAATGTGAATTCAATGTTATCAGAACGAGTTTCCTTGAATTTCCTTTCTTCAGATATTGCAGCAACACGCGACGGGTATATTATACCGCTGAGGTAACATGAAAGCTGCGCTGTGATTGGTTGTTATATATTATACTGCTGAGGTAACATGAAAGCTGTGCTGTGATTGGTTGATATATTATACCGCTGAGGTAACATGAAAGCTGCTCGGTGATTGTTTGTTATATATTATACTGAGGTAACATGAAAGCTGTGCTGTGATTGGTTGTTATATATTATACTGAGGTAACATGAAAGCTGTGCTGTGATTGGTTGTTATATATTATACTGCTGAGGTAACATGAAAGCTGTGCTGTGATTGGTTGATATATTATACCGCTGAGGTAACATGAAAGCTGCTCGGTGATTGTTTGTTATATATTATACTGAGGTAACATGAAAGCTGCGCTGTGATTGGTTGATATATTATACCGCTGAGGTAACATGAAAGCTGCGCTGTGATTGGTTGATATATTATACCGCTGAGGTAACCTGAAAGCTGCGCTGTGATTGGTTGATATATTATACCGCTGAGGTAACATGAAAGCTGCTCGGTGATTGGTTGTTATATATTATTCTGCTGAGGTAACATGAAAGCTGCGCTGTGATTGGTTGTTATATATTATACTGCTGAGGTAACATGAAAGCTGTGCTGTGATTGGTTGTTATATATTATACCACTGAGGTTACATGAAAGCTGCGCTGTGATTGGTTGTTATATATTATACTGCTGAGGTAACATGAAAGCTGCGCTGTGATTGGTTGTTATATATTATACTGCTGAGGTAACATGAAAGCTCCGCTGTGATTGGTTGTTATATATTATACCGCTGAGGGAACATGAAAGCTGCGCTGTGATTGGTTGCCTTTTCTTATACTGCTGAGGTAAAATGAAAGCTGCTCTGAGATTGGTTGCTATTGCTTATACTGCTGAGGGAACATAGAAGCTGCGCTGTGATTGGTTGCTCTTTCCTATACTGCTGAGGTAACTTGAAAGCTGTGCTGTGATTGGTTGTTATATATTATACTGAGGTAACATGAAAGCTGTGCTGTGATTGGTTGTTATACATTATACTTAGGTAACATGAAAGCTGTGCTGTGATTGGTTGATATATATTATACTGCTGAGGTAACCTGAAAGCTGCGCTGTGATTGGTTGTTATTAGAGATGAGCGAACGTACTCGTCCGAGCTTGATATTCGTGCGAATATTAGGGTGTTCGGGATGCTCGTTACTCGTAACGAGTACCACGCGATGTTCCGGTTACTTTCAGTTTCCTCTCTGAGACGTTAGCGCGCTTTTCTGGCCAATAGAAAGACAGGGAAGGCATTACAACTTCCCCCTGTGACGTTCAAGCCCTATACCACCCCCCTGCTGTGAGTGGCTGGGGAGATCAGTTGTCACCCGAGTATAAAAGTCGGCCCCTCCCGCGGCTCGGCTCAGATGCCTTGTGAGTTAGCTGAGGGACAGTGCTGCTGGTGCCGGAGCTGCTGTAGGGAGAGCGTTAGTAGTGAGTGTAGGCTTCAAGAACCCCAACGGTCCTTCTCAGGGCCACATCTAATAGTGTGCAGTAGTGTGTTAGCACAGTATTTTATTTTTTTTTTCAAAATTGGATCTGCAGAGCATTGCGCCCTGCAATAGGGACAGAAGTGGTGGTTAGGCAGGGAGAGTGTTAGCAGTGAGTGTAGGCTTCAAGAACCCCAACGGTCCTTTCTAGGGCCACATCTATCCGTGTGCAGTACTGTCCAGGCTGCTGTTAGCAGTGTTGCATTTTTTTTTTTTCTTCTCAAAACCGGCTGTGCAGACCATTGCACCCGGCATTAATACTACAGGGATAGAATTGTGTAGGCAGGGCCAGAAGACATACATTATTCATTGAATACACGCAGTGTGGCTTTTCCTTTGAAAAACAAGGGAAAAAATTCTATTTCGCCTGCCTCTGACAGTCCTCAGGGCTCTGGGTACGTGTGTGCTGCGTGCAGAACGTTAAAAATAATCAGACGCAGCCAGCTACGTTTTACTGCAGGCTTGCGCCAATTGTTTTCCTGCATGGGAAATCCCTGATCTGCTGGAGCGAATAACTTTGCATCACTGCAGTTCTCTGACACATTTGCAGGGCCACAACACAGTTATTAAACTTAGTAGTATTCATTGAATACACGCAGTGTGGCTTGTCCTTTGAAAAACAAGGGAAAAAATTCTATTTTGGCTGCAGGCTTGCGCCAATTTCTTTCCTGGCTTGGAAATCACTGGTAATACAGCATGCTGAGGGGTAGGGGTAGGCCTAGAGGACGTGGATGCGGCCGAGGACGCGGAGGGCCAAGTGAGGGTGTGGGCACAGGCCGAGCTCCTGATCCAGATGTGTCGCAGCCGACTGCTGCGCGATTAGGAGAGAGGCACGTTTCTGGCGTCCCCACATTCATCGCCCAATTAATGGGTCCACGCGGGAGACCTTTATTAGAAAATGAGCAGTGTGAGCAGGTCCTGTTGTGGATGGCAGAAAGTGCTTCGAGCAACCTATCGTCCAGCCACAGTTCTGCGCCATCCACTGCTGCAAATCCGAATCCTCTGTCTGCTGCTCCTCCTTCCTCCCAGCCTCCTCACTCCACTACAATGACACATGCTCAGGAGCGGGAAGACTCCCAGGAACTGTTCTCGGGCCCCTGCTCAGATTGGGCAGCAGTGGTTCCTCTCCCACCAGAGGAGTTTATTGTCACTGATGCACAACCATTGGAAAGTTCCCGGGGTCCGGGGGATGAGGCTGGGGACTTCCGGCAACTGTCTCAAGACCTTTCAGTGGGTGAGGAGGACGATGACGATGAGACACAGTTGTCTTGCAGTGAGGTAGTAGTAAGGGCAGTAAGTGCGAGGGAGGAGCGCACAGAGGATTCGGAGGAAGAGCAGCAGGACGATGAGGTGACTGACCCCACCTGGTGTGCAACGCCTACTCAGGACAGGTCTTCAGAGGGGGAGGCAAGGGCAGCAGCAGGGCAGGTTGCAAGAGGCAGTGCGGTGTCCAGGGGTAGAGGCAGGGCCAGACCGAATAATCCACCAACTGTTTCCCAAAGCGCACCCTCGCGCCATGCCACCCTGCATAGGCCGAGGTGCTCTAAGGTCTGGCAGTTTTTCACAGAGACGCCTGACGACCGACGAACAGTGGTGTGCAACCTTTGTCGCGCCAAGATCAGCCGGGGAGCCACCACCAACAGCCTCACCACCACCAGCATGCGCAGACATATGATGGCCAAGCACCCCTCAAGGTGGGACGAAGGCCGTTCACCGCCTCCGGTTTGCACCGCTGCCTCTCCCCCTGTGCCCCAACCTGCCACTGAGATCCAACCCCCCTCTCAGGACACAGGCACTACCGTCTCCTGGCCTGCACCCACACCCTCACCTCCGCTGTCCTCGGCCCCATCCACCAATGTCTCGCACCGCACAGTCCAGCCGTCGCTAGCGCAAGTGTTGGAGCGCAAGCGCAAGTACGCCGCCACGCACCCGCACGCTCAATCGTTAACCGTCCACATAGCCAAATTTATCAGCCTTGAGATGCTGCCGTATAGGGTTGTGGAAACGGAGGCTTTCAAAGCTATGATGGCGGCGGCGGCCCCGCGCTACTCAGTTCCCAGTCGCCACTACTTTTCCCGATGTGCCGTCCCAGCCCTGCACGACCACGTCTCCCGCAACATTGTACGCGCCCTCACCAATGCGGTTAGTGGCAAGGTCCACTTAACTACGGACACGTGGTCAAGCACAGGCGGGCAGGGCCACTACATCTCCCTGACGGCACATTGGATGAATTTAGTGGAGGCTGGGACAGAGTCAGAGCCTGGGACCGCTCACGTCCTACCCACCCCCAGAATTGTGGGCCCCAGCTCGGTGGTGGTATGTTCGGCGGTGTATGCTTCCTCCACTAAAGCACCCTCCTCCTCCTCCTCCTCAACCTCTGTCTCGCAATCTAGATGTGTCAGCAGCAGCAGGACGTCGCCAGCAGTCGGTGTCGCGCGGCGTGGCAGCACAGCGGTGGGCAAGCGTCAGCAGGCCGTGCTGAAACTACTCAGCTTAGGAGATAAGAGGCACACGGCCCACGAACTGCTGCAGGGTCTGACAGAGCAGACCGACCATTGGCTTGCGCCGCTCAGCCTCCAACCGGGCATGGTTGTGTGTGACAACGGCCGTAACCTGGTGGCGGCTCTGCAGCTCGGCAGCCTCACGCACGTGCCATGCCTGGCCCACGTCTTTAAAAGCTACCCACGCTTGTCAGACCTGCTCGTAAAGGTGCGCCGGCTCTGCGCACATTTCCGCAAGTCCCACACGGACGCTGCCACCCTGCGCACCCTGCAACATCGGTTTAATCTGCCAGTGCACCGACTGCTGTGCGACGTGCCCACACGGTGGAACTCTACGCTCCACATGTTGGCCAGGCTCT
The DNA here is from genome assembly GCF_035609145.1 of Eleutherodactylus coqui. Classification (NCBI taxonomy): domain Eukaryota; kingdom Metazoa; phylum Chordata; class Amphibia; order Anura; family Eleutherodactylidae; genus Eleutherodactylus; species Eleutherodactylus coqui. Next base: position 235,012,219 of record NC_089842.1, read on the forward strand.
ATGAGCAGCGTAGAGCTATAGTGGAATACCAACTCCAACATGGGTGGCGCAGTGGGAGTCAGCCTCCTCAATTCTTTTCAGAAGAGTGGGCCTGGTTGGCAGACATCTGCCAGGTCCTTCGAAACTTTGAGCAGTCTACCCAGGTGGTGAGCGGCGATGCTGCAATCATTAGCGTCACCATTCCTCTGCTATGCATCTTGAGAAGTTCCCTGCAAACCATAAAGGCAGCCGCTTTGCGCTCGGAAACGGAGGCGAGGGAAGACAGTATGTCGCTGGATAGTCAGAGCACCCTCCTGTCTATATCTCAGCGCGTTCAGGAGGAGGAGGAGGAGCATCAGGAGGATGAGGAGGAGGGGGAAGAGACAGCTTGGCCCACTGCTGACGGTACCCATGCTGCTTGCCTGTCATAATTTCAGCGTGTATGGCCTGAGGAGGAGGAGGAGGAGGAGGATCCTGAAAGTGATCTTCCTAGTGCGGACAGCCATGTGTTGCGTACAGGTACCCTGGCACACATGGCTGACTTCATGTTAGGATGCCTTTCTCGTGACCCTCGCGTTACACGCATTCTGGCCACTACGGATTACTGGGTGTACACACTGCTCAACCCACGGTATAAGGAGAACCTTTCCACTCTCATTCCCGAAGAGGAAAGGGGTTCGAGAGTGATGCTATACCACAGGACCCTGGCGGACAAGCTGATGGTAAAATTCCCATCCGACAGCGCTAGTGGCAGAAGGCGCAGTTCCGAGGGCCAGGTAGCAGGGGAGGTGCGGAGATCGAGCAGCATGTACAGCCCAGGCAGTGCAACAGTCTTTAAGGGCCTGGACAGCTTTATGGCTCCCCAGCAAGACTGTGTCACCGCTCCCCAGTCAAGGCTGAGTCGGCGGGAGCACTGTAAAAGGATGGTGAGGGAGTACGTAGCCGATCGCACGACCGTCCTCCGTGACGCCTCTGCCACCTACAACTACTGGGTGTCGAAGCTGGACACGTGGCCTGAACTCGCGCTGTATGCCCTGGAGGTGCTTGCTTGTCCTGCGGCTAGCGTCTTGTCAGAGAGGGTGTTTAGTGTGGCTGGGGGAATCATCACAGATAAGCGTACCCGCCTGTCAACTGACAGTGCCGACAGGCTTACACTCATCAAGATGAACAAAGCCTGGATTTCCCCAGACTTCTCTTCTCCACCAGCGGACAGCAGCGATACGTAAGCAATAGAGATGAGCGAGCACCAAAATGCTCGGGTGCTCGTTACTCGGGACGAACTTTTCGCGATGCTCGAGGGTTCGTTTCGAGTAACGAACCCCATTGAAGTCAATGGGCGACCCGAGCATTTTTGTATTTCGCCGATGCTCGCTAAGGTTTCCTTGTGTGAAAATCTAGGCATTTCAATAAAGTGATGGGAACGACACAGCAACGGATAGGGCAGGCGAGGGGCTACATGTTGGGCTGCATCTCAAGTTCACAGGTCCCACTATTAAGCCACAATAGCGGCAAGAGTGGGCCCCCCCCCCCCCAACAACTTTTACTTCTGAAAAGCCCTCATTAGCAATGCATACCTTAGCTAAGCACCACACTACCTCCAACAAAGCACAATCACTGCCTGCATGACACTCCACTGACACTTCTCCTGGGTTACATGCTGCCCAACCGCCCCCCCTCCCCCCCACAGCGCACACCAAAGTGTCCCTGCGCAGCCTTCAGCTGCCCTCATGTCACACCACCCTCATGTCTATTTAGAAGTGCGTCTGCCATGAGGAGGAACCGCAGGCACACACTGCAGAGGGTTGGCACGGCTAGGCAGCGACCCTCTTTAAAAGGGGCGGGGTGATAGCCCACAATGCTGTACAGAAGCAATGAGAAATAGAATCCTGTGCCACCGCCATCAGGAGCTGCACACGTGGGCATAGCAATGGGGAACCTATGTGCCACACACTATTCATTCTGTCAAGGTGTCTCTGCATGCCCCAGTCAGACCGGGCTTTTTAATTCATAGACACAGGCATGTCCAACTCCCTATTGTGAAGTCCCTGTCGACCGACAGCATGGGTGGCTCCCTGGAACCCACCGGCGATACACAAAAATATCCCATTGCATTGCCCATCACAGCTGAGGTAGTAATGTCGTGCTTAATGCAGGTGGGCTTCGGCCCACACTGCATCCCCCAGTCAGACTGGGGTTCTTTACAAGTGGACACATGTAGGTTAAACTCCGTGTGCACCTACAGCATGGGTGGCTCCCTGGAACCCACCGGCGATGCACAAAAATATCCCATTGCATTGCCCAACACAGCTGAGGTAGTAATGTCGTGCTTAATGCAGGTGGGCTTCGGCCCACACTGCATGCCCCAGTGTGACTGGGGTTCTTTACAAGTGGAAACGGATGCATTTATAATTCCCTGTGGACCCACAGCATGGGTGGGTGCCAGGAAGCCACCAGCGGTACATAGAAATATCCTATTGCATTGCCCAACACAGCTGAGGTAGTAATGTCATGCTTAATGCAGGTGGGCTCCGGCCAACACTGCATGCCCCAGTCAGACTGGTAATATGTACCTTAACAGTAACCGCGTTGGTGGTAATGTGGTGGTGACTGCGGACCTAGTAGCGCGGTTTTATTTTGTTGGTTTTCGGAATGTGGCCAGGATTAAGTGGGCCGTGGCGGGGATGTTTTGGAGGCACTACGTGTCCTCTCCACGTGTCCGTGGTTATATGCACCTTAACAGTAACAGCGTTGGTGGGAAATGGCCTCGCCGCCATCATGTCTTTGGGAAGCCTCTGTTTCCACACCCCAGAGACATACCATTAGCAGCGGTATAGGCAGAGCCCAGAATTAGTAACATTTCAGCCGTAGCATTAGCGACAGGCCCCACTAACATATCACTAGCAGCATTATAGGGGGAGCACAGTCTTAGTTCCATTTAAGTCATTGTAGCAGCCTACACAGGCCCCAGGAACAATTCCGAAGCAGCAGTATAGTGGGAGCGCAGTCTTAGTTCCATTTCAGTAGCTGCAGTATAGCCAAGGCCCAAGTTACATTTATGTAGCTAAAGTGTAGGCCAACCCCACACACACTTCTGTACCATGAGTGCAGGCGAAGAACATACAAATTGCTATGATTACACTGTAGGTGAGGGCCCCAAAACATTGGTGTACCAACAGTACTAATGTACCTCAGTAAAAATTGGCCATGCCCAACCAAGATGGCAGGTGAAACCCATTAATCGCTTTGGTTAATGTGGCTTAAGTGGTAACTAGGCCTGGAGGCAGCCCAGTTTAACTAAAAATTGGTCCAAGTTAAAGTTCCAACGCTTTTAAGAGCATTGAAACATATAAAAATTGTTTAGACAAATTAGATGAGTGAGCCTTGTGGCCCTAAGAAAAATTGCCCGTTCAGCGTGATTACGTGAGGTTTCAGGAGGAGGAGCAGGAGGAGGAGGAGGATGAATATTATAAACAGATTGATGAAGCAGAAATGTCCCCGTTTTGGATGGTGAGAGAGAACGATGCTTCCATCCGCGGGTGCAGCCTACGTATTGCTTAGGTATCGCTGCTGTCCGCTGGTGGAGAAGAGAAGTCTGGGGAAATCCAGGCTTTGTTCATCTTGATGAGTGTAAGCCTGTCGGCACTGTCGGTTGACAGGCGGGTACGCTTATCCGTGATGATTCCCCCAGCCGCACTAAACACCCTCTCTGACAAGACGCTAGCCGCAGGACAAGCAAGCACCTCCAGGGCATACAGCGCGAGTTCAGGCCACGTGTCCAGCTTCGACACCCAGTAGTTGTAGGGGGCAGAGGCGTCACGGAGGACGGTGCTGCAATCGGCTACGTACTCCCTCACCATCCTTTTACAGTGCTCCCGCCGACTCAGCCTTGACTGGGGAGCGGTGACAGAGTCTTGCTGGGGAGCCATAAAGCTGTCCAGGCCCTTAAAGACTGTTGCACTGCCTGGGCTGTACATGCTGCTCGATCTCCGCACCTCCCCTGCTACCTGGCCCTCGGAACTGCGCCTTCTGCCACTAGCGCTGTCGGATGGGAATTTTACCATCAGCTTGTCCGCCAGGGTCCTGTGGTATAGCAACACTCTCGAACCCCTTTCCTCTTCGGGAATGAGAGTGGGAATGTTCTCCTTATAGCGTGGGTCGAGCAGTGTGTACACCCAGTAATCCGTAGTGGCCAGAATGCGTGTAACGCGAGGGTCACGAGAAAGGCATCCTAACATGAAGTCAGCCATGTGTGCCAGGGTACCTGTATGCAACACATGGCTGTCTTCACTAGGAAGATCACTTTCAGGATCCTCCTCCTCCTCCTCCTCAGGCCATAAACGCTGAAATGATGACAGGCAAGCAGCATGGGTACCGTCAGCAGTGGGCCAAGCTGTCTCTTCCCCCTCCTCCTCATCCTCCTCATGCTCCTCCTCCTCCTGAACGTGCTGAGATTTAGACAGGAGGGTGCTCTGACTATCCAGCGACATACTGTCTTCCCCCGGCTCTGTTTCCGAGCGCAAAGCGGCTGCCTTTATGGTTTGCAGGGAACCTCTCAAGATGCATAGCAGAGGAATGGTGACGCTAATGATTGCAGCATCGCCGCTCACCACCTGGGTAGACTGCTCAAAGTTTCGAAGGACCTGGCAGATGTCTGCCAACCAGGCCCACTCTTCTGAAAAGAATTGAGGAGGCTGACTCCCACTGCGCCACCCATGTTGGAGTTGGTATTCCACTATAGCTCTACGCTGCTCATAGAGCCTGGCCAACATGTGGAGCGTAGAGTTCCACCGTGTGGGCACGTCGCACAGCAGTCGGTGCACTGGCAGATTAAACCGATGTTGCAGGGTGCGCAGGGTGGCAGCGTCCGTGTGGGACTTGCGGAAATGTGCGCAGAGCCGGCGCACCTTTACGAGCAGGTCTGACAAGCGTGGGTAGCTTTTCAGAAAGCGCTGAACCACCAAATTAAAGACGTGGGCCAGGCATGGCACGTGCGTGAGGCTGCCGAGCTGCAGAGCCGCCACCAGGTTACGGCCGTTGTCACACACGACCATGCCCGGCTGGAGGCTCAGCGGCGCAAGCCAGTGGTCGGTCTGCTCTGTCAGACCCTGCAGCAGTTCGTGGGCCGTGTGCCTCCTATCTCCTAAGCTGAGTAGTTTCAGCACGGCCTGCTGACGCTTGCCCACCGCTGTGCTGCCACGCCGCGCGACACCGACTGCTGGCGACGTCCTGCTGCTGCTGACACATCTAGATTGCGAGACAGAGGTTGAGGAGGAGGAGGAGGAGGAGGGTGCTTTAGTGGAGGAAGCATACACCGCCGAACATACCACCACCGAGCTGGGGCCCGCAATTCTGGGGGTGGGTAGGACGTGAGCGGTCCCAGGCTCTGACTCTGTCCCAGCCTCCACTAAATTCACCCAATGTGCCGTCAGGGAGATGTAGTGGCCCTGCCCGCCTGTGCTTGACCACGTGTCCGTAGTTAAGTGGACCTTGCCACTAACCGCATTGGTGAGGGCGCGTACAATGTTGCGGGAGACATGGTCGTGCAGGGCTGGGACGGCACATCGGGAAAAGTAGTGGCGACTGGGAACTGAGTAGCGCGGGGCCGCCGCCGCCATCATAGCTTTGAAAGCCTCCGTTTCCACAACCCTATACGGCAGCATCTCAAGGCTGATAAATTTGGCAATGTTGACGGTTAACGATTGAGCGTGCGGGTGCGTGGCGGCGTACTTGCGCTTGCGCTCCAACACTTGCGCTAGCGACGGCTGGACTGTGCGGTGCGAGACATTGGTGGATGGGGCCGAGGACAGCGGAGGTGAGGGTGTGGGTGCAGGCCAGGAGACGGTAGTGCCTGTGTCCTGAGAGGGGGGTTGGATCTCAGTGGCAGGTTGGGGCACAGGGGGAGAGGCAGCGGTGCAAACCGGAGGCGGTGAACGGCCTTCGTCCCACCTTGTGGGGTGCTTGGCCATCATATGTCTGCGCATGCTGGTGGTGGTGAGGCTGTTGGTGGTGGCTCCCCGGCTGATCTTGGCGCGACAAAGGTTGCACACCACTGTTCGTCGGTCGTCAGGCGTCTCTGTGAAAAACTGCCAGACCTTAGAGCACCTCGGCCTCTGCAGGGTGGCATGGCGCGAGGGTGCGCTTTGGGAAACAGTTGGTGGATTATTCGGTCTGGCCCTGCCTCTACCCCTGGACACCGCACTGCCTCTTGCAACCTGCCCTGCTGATGCCCTTGCCTCCCCCTCTGAAGACCTGTCCTGAGTAGGCGTTGCACACCAGGTGGGGTCAGTCACTTCATCGTCCTGCTGCTCTTCCTCCGAATCCTCTGTGCGCTCCTCCCTCGCACTTACTGCCCTTACTACTACCTCACTGCAAGACAACTGTGTCTCATCGTCATCGTCCTCCTCACCCACTGAAAGGTCTTGAGACAGTTGCCGGAAGTCCCCAGCCTCATCCCCCGGACCCCGGGAACTTTCCAATGGTTGTGCATCAGTGACGATAAACTCCTCTGGTGGGAGAGGAAGCACTGCTGCCCAATCTGAGCAGGGGCCCGAGAACAGTTCCTGGGAGTCTTCCCGCTCCTGAGCATGTGTCATTGTAGTGGAGTGAGGAGGCTGGGAGGAAGGAGGAGCAGCAGACAGAGGATTCGGATTTGCAGCACTGGACGGCGCAGAACTCTGGGTGGATGATAGGTTGCTCGAAGCACTTTCTGCCATCCACGACAGGACCTGCTCACACTGCTCATTTTCTAATAAAGGTCTCCCGCGTGGACCCATTAATTGGGCAATGAATGTGGGGACGCCAGAAACGTGCCTCTCTCCTAATCGCGCAGCAGTCGGCTGCGACACATCTGGATCAGGAGCTCGGCCTGTGCCCACACCCTCACTTGGGCCTACGCGTCCTCGGCCGCATCCACGTCCTCTTGGCCTACCCCTACCCCTCAGCATGCTGTATTACCAGTGATTTCCAAGCCAGGAAAGAAATTGGCGCGAGCCTGCAGCCAAAATAGAATTTTTTCCCTTGTTTTTCAAAGGACAAGCCACACTGCGTGTATTCAATGAATACAACTAAGTGTAATAACTGTGTTGTGGCCCTGCAAATGTGTCAGAGAACTGCAGTGATGCAAAGTTATTCGCTACAGCAGATCAGGGATTTCCCATGCAGGAAAAAAATTGGCGCAAGCCTGCAGCCAAAATAGAATTTTTTCCCTTGTTTTTCAAAAGGACAAGCCACACTGCGTGTATTCAATGAATACTACTAAGTTTAATAACTGTGTTGTGGCCCTGCAAATGTGTCAGAGAACTGCAGTGATGCAAAGTTATTCGCTACAGCAGATCAGGGATTTCCCATGCAGGAAAAAAATTGGCGCAAGCCTGCAGTAAAACGTAGCTGGCTGCGTCTGATTTTTTTTAACGTTCTGCACGCAGCACACACGTACCCAGAGCCCTGAGGACTGTCAGAGGCAGGCGAAATAGAATTTTTTCCCTTGTTTTTCAAAGGACAAGCCACACTGCGTCTATTCAATGAATAATGTATGTCTTCTGGCCCTGCCTACACAATTCTATCCCTGTAGTATTAATGCCGGGTGCAATGGTCTGCACAGCCGGTTTTGAGAAAAAAAAAAAAAATGCAACACTGCTAACAGCAGCCTGGACAGTACTGCACACGGATAGATGTGGCCCTAGAAAGGACCGTTGGGGTTCTTGAAGCCTACACTCACTGCTAACACTCTCCCTGCCTAACCACCACTTCTGTCCCTATTGCAGGGCGCAATGCTCTGCAGATCCAATTTTGAAAAAAAAAAAATTACAGTGCTAACACAGTACTGCACACTATTAGATGTGGCCCTGAGAAGGACCGTTGGGGTTCTTGAAGCCTACACTCACTCCTAACGCTCTCCCTACAGCAGCTCCAGCACGATACCACTGTCCCTCAGCTAACTCACAAGGCATCTGAGCCGAGCCGCGGGAGGGGCCGATTTTTATACTCGGGTGACATCTGATCGCCCCAGCCACTCACAGCAGGGGGGTGGTATAGGGCTTGAACGTCACAGGGGGAAGTTGTAATGCCTTCCCTGTCTTTCAATTGGCCAGAAAAGCGCGCTAACGTCTCAGAGAGGAAACTGAAAGTAACCGGAACACCGCGTGGTACTCGTTACGAGTAACGAGCATCCCGAACACCCTGATATTCGCACGAATATCAAGCTCGGACGAGTACGTTCGCTCATCTCTAGTAAGCAATACGTAGGCTGCACCCGCGGATGGAAGCTACGTTCTCTCTCACCATCCAAAACGGGGACATTTCTGCTTCATCAATCTGTGTATAATATTCCTCCTCCTCCTCCTCCTGCTCCTCCTCCTGAAACCTCATGTAATCACGCTGAACGGGCAATTTTTCTTAGGGCCACAAGGCTCACTCATATAATTTTTCTAAACAATTTTTATATGTTTCAATGCTCTTAAAAGCGTTGAAACTTTAACTTGAACCAATTTTTAGTTAAACTGGGCTGCCCCCAGGCCTAGTTACCACTTAAGCCACATTAACCAAAGCGATTAATGGGTTTCACCTGCCATCTTGGTTGGGCATGGCCAATTTTTACTGAGGTACATTAGTACTGTTGGTACACCAATGTTTTGGGGCCCTCACCTACAGTGTAATCATAGCAATTTGTATGTTCTTCGCCTGCACTCATGGTACAGCAAGGTGTGTGGGGTTGGCCTACACTTTAGCTACATAAATGTAACTTGTGCCTTGGCTATACTGCAGCTACTGAAATGGAACTAAGACTGCGCTCCCACTATACTGCTGCTTCGGAATTGTTACTGGGGCCTGTGTAGGCTGCTACAATGACTTAAATGGAACTAAGACTGTGCTCCCCCTATAATGCTGCTAGTGATATGTTAGTGGGGCCTGTCGCTAATGCTACAGCTGAAATGTTACTAATTCTGGGCTCTGCCTATACCGCTGCTAATGGTATGTCTCTGGGGTGTGGAAACAGAGGCTTCCCAAAGACATGATGGCGGCGAGGCCATTTCCCACCAACGCTGTTACTGTTAAGGTGCATATAACCACGGACACGTGGAGAGGACACGTAGTGCCTCCAAAACATCCCCCGCCACGGCCCACTTAATCCTGGCCACATTCCGAAAACCAACAAAATAAAACCGCGCTACCAGGTCCGCAGTCACCACCACATTACCACCAACGCGGTTACTGTTAAGGTACATATTACCAGTCTGACTGGGGCATGCAGTGTTGGCCGGAGCCCACCTGCATTAAGCATGACATTACTACCTCAGCTGTGTTGGGCAATGCAATGGGACATTTCTATGTACCGCCGGTGGCTTCCTGGCACCCACCCATGCTGTGGGTCCACAGGGAATTATAAATGCATCTGTTTCCACTTGTAAAGAACCCCAGTCTGACTGGGGCATGCAGTGTGGGCCGAAGCCCACCTGCATTAAGCACGACATTACTACCTCAGCTGTGTTGGGCAATGTAATGGGATATTTCTATGTACCGCCGGTGGCTTCCAGGGAGCCACCCATGCTGTCGGTCGACAGGGACTTCACAATAGGGAGTTGGACATGCCTGTGTCTATGAATTAAAAAGCCCGGTCTGACTGGGGCATGCAGAGACACCTTGACAGAATGAATAGTGTGTGGCACATAGCTTCCCCATTGCTATGCCCACGTGTGCAGCTCCTGATGGCGGTGGCACAGGATTCTATTTCTCATTGCTTCTGTACAGCATTGTGGGCTATCGCCCCGCCCCTTTTAAAGAGGGTCGCTGCCTAGCCGTGCCAACCCTCTGCAGTGTGTGCCTGCGGTTCCTCCTTATGGCAGACGCACTTCTAAATAGACATGAGGGTGGTGTGGCATGAGGGCAGCTGAAGGCTGCGCAGGGACACTTTGGTGTGCGCTGTGGGGGGGAGGGGGGCGGTTGGGCAGCATGTAACCCAGGAGAAGTGGCAGTGGAGTGTCATGCAGGCAGTGATTGTGCTTTGTTGGAGGTAGTGTGGTGCTTAGCAAAGGTATGCCATGCTAATGAGGGCTTTTCAGAAGTAAAAGTTGTTGGGAGGGGGGGGGCCCACTCTTGCCGGTATTGTGGCTTAATAGTGGGACCTGTGAACTTGAGATGCAGCCCAACATGTAGCCCCTCGCCTGCCCTATCTGTTTCTGTGTCGTTCCCATCACTTTCTTGAATTGTCCAGATTTTCACACATGAAAACCTTAGCGAGCATCGGCGAAATACAAAAATGCTCGGGTCGCCAATTGACTTCAATGGGGTTCGTTACTCGAAACGAACCCTCGAACATCGCGGGAAGTTCGTCCCGAGTAACGAGCACCCGAGCATTTTGGTGCTCGCTCATCTCTAGTTGTTATATATTATACCACTGAGGTAACATGAAAGCTGTGCTGTGATTGGTTGTATACATTACACCGCTAAGGTAACCTGAAAGCTGCACTGTGATTGGTTGTTATATATTATACTAAGGTAACATGAAAGCTGCGCTGTGATTGGTTGTTATATATTATACCGCTGAGGTAACATAAAAGCTGTGCCGTGATTGGTTGCTATTTCTTATACTGCTGAGGTAAAGTGAAAGGTGCGCTGTGATTGGTTGCTATTCCTTATACTGCTGACGGAACATGAAAGCTGCACTGTGATTGGTTGTTATATCTTATACTATTGAGGTTACATGAAAGCTGTGCTGTGATTGGTTGCTATTTCTTTTATTGCTGAGGAAGAATAAAAGCTGCACTGTGATTGGTTGCTATTTCTTTTATTGCTGAGGAAGAATAAAAGCTGCACTGTGATTGGTTGCTATTTCTTTTATTGCTGAGGAAGAATAAAAGCTGCACTGTGATTGGTTGCTATTTCTTTTATTGCTGAGGAAGAATAAAAGCTGCACTGTGATTGGTTGCTATTTCTTTTATTGCTGAGGAAGAATAAAAGCGGTGCTGTGATTGGTTGCTATTTCTTATACTACTGAGGTAACATAAAAGCTGCGCTCTGATTGGTTGTTATATATTATACTGAGGTAACATGAAAGCTGCACTGTGATTGGTTGTTATTTATTATACTAAGGTAACATGAAAGCTGCACTGTGATTGGTTGTTATATATTATACTGAGGTAACATGAAAGCTGCAGCGTGATTGGTTGTTATATATTATACTGCGGTAACATGAAAGCTGCGCTGTGATTGGTTGTTATATATTATACCACTGAGGTAACATGAAAGCTGCACTGTGATTGGTTGTTATCTATATATATATATATATATATATATATATATAAATGTATGTCTGTCTGGCTGTCTGTGTTCGCAGCAACACGTGACGGGTAAGCTAGTATGTTGTATAAAGGAGCATGTATTATGATGCTGTTGTACAGAACAAGCAGTATATCCTGAGTTATGGAACTGTTTAGTTCACGGATACTGTGTTACACTTCATAGGCTTAGATACACTGTCTCAGAAGCTCAATGAACATGTATATTCCGAGCTGTTCATTCTGTATGACTTGCTGTTCTATGTATGCACCGTAATATTCTCTCGGTTCCTGATCTCGGTGAAGGTTAGAGATGTGTTTGGATTTCCTATCTCATATTGTTTGCACAATCTCTTCCTTGCTGTTTATTTTCATCGTTATCATTGGTCCCCATTGCACTGAGAACCGAACACTGCATGGCTTGTGTATCACAGGCGTTGGTGTTTGACAGCGTGCTGAGAGTAGATTGTGTCTCCATCACCCAAACCCAGGTGTACAGGCGCTCATTTTCAAGTCTGTGACCCCGATCTAATAATTCTTTATGTCTTTTCAGATGCTACAACCTCTCAGATGGGAGAAGAAAAAAACAAGTCTACAAGCAGTGTGAAGAGCGTCTCCAGTCTGTAGTGAGGATGCTGCGAATGAAACGCTAAAAAATACAATTAGTTTTTATTTATTTCACCATTTCTCTGAAGTTACTGCTATCATAGTTCTTTCATATAAATGGGATTTACTGCACCGCTCATTGCTGCAGAAATCACTGAAAAAGATCAGTCTAGAATCACACGGTTGTATGCAAGTTGCACTCAAGATTCACCGACAGCAAACAAAGCTAATTTACAGCCCTTACTGATACAAAGGTGTATGGGCAGATACAGACACCCGTTCCCAGTGTAGGGATCCACAGTTGCCATTATTAAGAGTTATTCTTACTCTGGGAAAATAGGATAAATATGTGTTTTTCAGTGTTTTTACATGTTCTGATAGTTTAACTCCTTAGTGACGGCCAATACCTTTTACTGACCTCACTAATGGACTTTAAACCAGCACATACATCAAACTACTAACGACCACTTGTCCATTATATGTATGGAAATGTGTGGGTGCTTCTCATGCTCCACACCTGGTGACATCATCGATCCTCCCCTGGTGATGTCATCGAAGGTCCTACAAAATATATAAAACACAGAGCCTGACCAACAGAAGAACAACAAAGTTAAAGGGGTTGTCTCGCGAAAGCAAGTGGGGTTATACACTTCTGTATGGCCATATTAATGCACTTTGTAATATACATTGTGCATTAAATATGAGCCATACAGAAGTTATTCACTTACCTGCTCCGTTGCTGGCGTCCTCATCTCCATGGCTCCGTCTAATTTCGCTGGCTTCTTGCTTTTTTAGACGTGCTTGCGCTGTGCGGTCTTCTGCCTGGTGAATGGGGCCGCTCGTGCCGGAGAGCTGCTCACCGCGTCGTCATCGTAGCTTCGCCCCGTCATGTGTGCCGATTCCAGCCAATCAGGAGGCTGGAATCGGCAATGGAACGCAAGGAAGGAGAAGAAAATCCATGGTGCACCATGGGAGAAGACCCGCGGTCCACCGTGGGAGAAGACCAGCGGCGCCATCTTTAAAAGAAGAATAGAAGAAGCTGCAGAACGCTGATGCAGGTAAGCGCAATGTGCTTTTTAAAAACTAACCTATGCTTTCTTTTTAACAGGGCAGAATGCGGTGGTAAGTGAAAAAAAATTTTTTTTCGCTTTCGCCGCGAGACAACCCCTTTAAGGCTCTTGGAATGGGAGGGCAAAAATAACTACATGGAAATAGAACTTAAGCTGTTATTATCTCAGACACAACTCAGCGGTCCTGACAGAAGACACCGACCCACCTCTTCCACAGAGATCCAGTGGGCTGAAGGATGTAAAGTGACATCACTGCTGTGGGAGGAGCCATTGTGCAGTTTGGTAAGAGATCCGGTTGGCTACAGGACCTGTGGTGACGTCACTGCCTGTGGGAGGAGCCATTGTGGAGTTTGGTAGAAAGTAGTGTATACTGGATAAGCCGAAAGCAGCCACCAGAACCTGTGATGACATCACCGTCATGTGATCACCTGTGTGGATGGAGTCAGGGATCACATGATCATGAGTTGATTAATGTCTGCTAAGCTGGTGATGTCTGGAAATCAGCATGGATGTACCACAGCTGTGTGTGCGATGTGTGCAGATCAGGATGCATGTAGTAGAGCTGTGTGTGTGATGTGTGTGGGCATCCTAATGAATGCACCATGTAGCACAGCTGTGTGGCGCATTGCACCACCAGAAACACTGGTACTATATAATTTCCTAATAATTACTAGTCTTTTTAAGGTGGTGACTTGGCTGACTACTGACAGCCAGGTTCTGTAGTGGCCCAGAGTTAGAGTGTCTTTCGCTATGTGCTTGTTCTTTTATTTGTGTGTGTTACAATTGTGTCTTTACATGTGTACTGATGTCTGTGCTGCATGTCACGTGGACCTATGTCAGTTATGTGTACTGTCTCTTTAACTGTATGAGTGTGGATGATGTAAGGAGTGACTCACACTTAGGTTGAATGAGGGGAGTGTGACTTTCTGGATACAAACTTGTTGAGGGAAGAAACACTGGAGAAGAATGTATTTTCCTTTGGTGTTGTAATGCCTGAGACTGTTTGATTTAAATTGAAGTAAAAGAAAACCATTTGCCTCCGGTTTAACGTTTACTTTTGTGGACTCTGTTATTTACTGTGTACTATTATAAAGAGGTACTGGCGTCACGAAGACAAAACAAGAAATACCTTTCTCCAGCTCTGTTGCTATTTTCCCAGGGATTTCGTACGTCTGGGACTATTATACTATGGATCTATTGAGAGAAGACGGTAGAGTCATCCGTAATATATATTGTAAGTTTATCCCGCCATCTTCCACTGGCCGAAGGACTGACCCTGCCCGCTACAATTACTACTCTAACTGCTGCGAAAATCTCGTTCCTCGCGGATTAAGCTCTCACATGACCCAATCACTAGCAACTGCAGCATGTAAGCAGATGACAGGGGGAGGAGGCTCCTTCTGTCACCCATCAGACCCTTGCAGTGCGATTGCAAAGTATCAAGGGGTTCCTTTGGCAGCTGGAAGTCTGACAAAGGCCTCAATGTCTACAATTTAAGTCAGCCTATTAGATCCTGCCTCTGGCAGAGTCTAAGACACTTATGTAATGCAATGTGCCATCCTGGCAATTGAACGATCACATCCTCAAGTCCGTTTGAAAATAGTGTTAAAAAAAGCCAGAATACCTATTTTTCTTTTTTTCACCTCCCAAAAAAGGCAATAAAAAGCAATCCAAAAGTCTTATGTATCTCAAAATAGTACCAATAAAAAGTTCAACTTTTCACAAAAAAACAAGCCCTCACAGAGCTCCATTGTCAGAAAAATTAAAGTTCTTTGGGTCTTAAAATGCAACAATGTAGATTCAATAGTTTTTTTAAAAAAAACTTGTTTTTATTATGAAAACAAAATAAAAATATATCTATAAACTCGCTCTTGTAGAAATCGTGCGGATCCAGCTAAGAAAGTTATCATGTAATTTTTACAGAATGGGGATCGCTGTAAAACAAAACCCCAAAATAATGGCTGAATTTCTGGGGGGAGTTTCCATCATTCCCCCCCCAAATGTAATAACATTTCTACAACACATGCACCCCGCAGTGATGCCATTACACTTACAACTCCTTAAAAAAAAAAAAAAGATGCTCTCATATGGCTATGCCAATGAGTTATGGATCTTGTAATGCGACTGAAAATCGTTACTAAGGGGTTAATATCTTTTAATATCTTCTTTTTATGGTTTGAACCGATGGCTATATAGGAGTTGGTGACTGTGGGATCAGAGAGTTTTGATCAGAGGGATAGAGTAGCACCTGTGATTTAGTATTATAGTATCTATACAGTGCACACATGTCAAACAGGTGTGAATCCGGACCAGCACCTCATTTTATGTGGCCCGCCCGCTGTGCAGCAAACTAACAGGCAGTCCACTCACTCAGCCTGAAGCAGTGATCTGGTGGCAGCAGTGCACAGGATCTCTCTTCCTCGGTGTGTGCGTATACCGTCCTGTATGGAGCGCAGACGCCGAGAGGAGAGGTCAGTGGTTTCAGACTCAGCAGGGGATGATGCAAGACCGAGCTGCAGGCTGGGTGAGTGGTATGCCTGTAGAGATGCTGACCGCCCAGAGGCCAATAGGGGGATCACTTTTACTATTGCGGCCATTGATATAGGGGACACTCATTACTGTGGCCACTATTAGGTTTGCTATTACTACTGGGGTAACTATGGGGGTAACTATTACTACATGTTGTCACTATTGGTCACTATTACTACTAGGGCCATTGTGGGGACAACTATTATTACTGGGGCAACAGTTGGAGCACTATTACTACCGGAGCTACTATGGGGGTTACTATTACATCTTGAGCTACTATGGGGGACACTATGACAACTGGGGCCATTATAGGGGACACTATTAGTCCTAGGGCCATTAAAGGGTCACTATTACAGTGAGCCGGTCACTGAGGGACACTATTATGGTGAAGAGGTCACTGTAGGAAACCATTATGGGATACATAGGACATGGTTTTGCGTAAGAGGCATATGGTCAGTCATATAAATTTGCCTCGGCACACTACATTTGCTTTTTTCAGTTTTCAAAAGATAGGAAATATAGGTATTTTGCTACCCATGTATCTTTGTATCCGTAAGGGTAAGATCACACAATGAGGAGAAAATCTGCACTGGTGCAGATTTTTAAAGTGTACTTTAATCATTGCATTGTAAATAATGAATTCATGTACATACTACTCCATATGTTTAAAAATATATTTACTATAGAACTGCCCACTGTGCGTAAGAACTTAAAGGGGTTGTCCCGCGAAAGCAAGTGGGGTTATACACTTCTGTATGGCCATATTAATGCACTTTGTAATGTACATCGTGCATTAATTATGAGCCATACAGAAGTTATTCACTTACCTGTTCCATTGCTGGCGTCCCCGTCTCCATGGGTGCCGTCTAATTTCAGCGTCTAATCGCCCGATTAGATGCGCTTGCGCAGTCCGGTCTTCTCCCTGGTAAATGGGGCCGCTCGTGCCGGAGAGCTGGTCCTCGTAGCTCCGCCCCGTCACGTGTGCCGATTCCAGCCAATCAGGAGGCTGGAATCGGCAATGGACCGCACAGAGCCCACGGTGCACCATGGGAGAAGACCCGCGGTGCATCGTGGGTGAAGATCCCGGAGGCCATCTTGCTAAGGTAAGGAAGAAGTCGCCGCAGCGCGGGGATTCGGGTAAGTACTAAACGTTTTTTTTTTTAACACATGCATTGGGTTTGTCTCGCGCCGTACGGGGGGCCTATTAAAAAAAACAAAAAAAAAACGTTTCGGCGCGGGACAACCCCTTTATCTACTTTAATACAGCCCCTTATATTCAACAATATATCTACCATAATACTGCCCATATGTACAAAACTAAAACTACTACAATACTGCCTCTAATGTACAAGAATATAACCACTATAATACTGCCTCCCATATACAAGAACATATGTACTCTAATACTGCTACGATGTACAAGAATATAACTACTAAAATACTGTTGCCTATGTAGTACAATCTAACTGCTATAATACTGCCCCTATGTACAACAATATAACTACTATAATACTGCCCCCATGAACAAGAATATAACTATTTGTAATACTGCCCCTATGTACAAGAATATAACTACTATAATACTGCCCCCTATGTACAAGAATATAACTACTATAATACTGCCCCCTATGTACAAGAATATAACTACTATAATACTGCCCCCTATGTACAAGAATATAACTACTATAATACTGCTCCTATGTACAAGAATATAACTACTATAATACTGCCCCCTATGCACAAGAATATAACTACTATAATACTGCCCCTATGTACAAGAATATAAATACTATAATACTGCCCTCTATGTACAAGAATATAACTACTATAATACTGCCCCCCTATGTACAAGAATATAACTACTATAATACTGCCCCCTATGTACAAGAATATAACTACTATAATACTGCCCCCTGTGTACAAGGATATAACTACTATAATACTGCTCCCTATGTACAAGAATATAACTAATATAATACTGCCCCCTGTGTACAAGAATATAACTACTATAATACTGCCCCCCTGTGTACAAGGATATAACTACTATAATACTGCTCCCTATGTACAAGAATATAACTGCTATAATACTGCCCCCTATGTACAAGAATATAACTACTATAATACTGCCCCCTATGTACAAGAATATAACTACTATAATACTGCCCCCTATGTACAAGAATATAACTACTATAATACTGCTCCTATGTACAAGAATATAACTACTATAATACTGCCCCCTATGTACAAGAATATAACTACTATAATACTGCCCCCTATGTACAAGAATATAACTACTATAATACTGCTCCCTATGTACAAGAATATAACTACTATAATACTGCCCCCTATGTACAAGAATATAACTACTATAATACTGCTCCCTATGTACAAGAATATAACTACTATAATACTGCCTCCTATGTACAAGAATATAACTACTATAATACTACTCCTATGTACAAGAATATAACTACTATAATACTGCCCCCCGATGTACAAGAATATAACTACTATAATACTGC
Source organism: Eleutherodactylus coqui (assembly GCF_035609145.1). NCBI lineage: Eukaryota > Metazoa > Chordata > Amphibia > Anura > Eleutherodactylidae > Eleutherodactylus > Eleutherodactylus coqui. The sequence goes on from NC_089842.1 coordinate 235,030,198, forward strand.
CCCCTATGCACAAGAATATAACTACTATAATACTGCTTCCTATTTTCATGAATGTAACTACTATAATACTGCCTCCTATGTACAATAATATAACTACAATAATACTGCCCCCTATGTACACGAATATAAAAATTATAATGCTGTCCTCCGTTTGCAAAAATACTTTTGTCCATGTTTATTTCTTTCCTTTTAGATCTGTTTTATTATTGCAGAATATGTGTCAATTACTTGAATCCCAGATACTGCAGATCATACAGCCAGTCTTACACCACAGATTAGTGTACCGCTTCGGACTGCGCCAAAACTTTTTGCAAATTCTTCAGTGAATTTTTTCCCCAGACACTCATGCCTGATGCTGATATTACCACACAACTAATGAAAAATCGATTGACCTGGTTTCAAAATGTTCTGACTTGTTCTTTGATATTCTGGCCAAGTTGATGGTCTTCTGGACTATCTGTGGCTCACCATCCCGCCAACAAATTCAGCATGACGGGGTCTTGAAGCCTGCAGCGAATTACTCGTTAAGGGGAGTAGATGCTGATCCTATTTTTTGCCGTTCCTGTGGTTCCTTTCTTAATTCATTGGCGTTCCAGTGCTTTGTCTCAAGATTTACCCTCATCTTTTATGATTTAAACAGCCCGGCACCTCCTGGGGCTGCGGTTTAAACCTTCTCATTGTGGCTCACCGGAGCGGAAAGGCTCTGCTTTTCCAATGGACATTATTTTATTTAGGAATTACATCTCGCCCAGATTTAGAGTGAAGGGAACGACCCTGGAGCCCAAGAAACATTTCAGAAGTCAGTAGACTCCCGTCTATTTGGAGGAGCAGATGTTATTTATGCTGAGATTAGGCCATGGTTAAGGAATTCGGTTGTGGAGTCTTGATCAAGCATGGCCACCAAGTCATTCCTGATGAAGTTCTAATATCGTCCCTCCTTTTGCTACACAGTGATACGTGATCAGGGATCTACATTTCTGCTTCTCTCTCAATACTTTTAACATCCTCGACATAGACATTATATTACTCTCAAAAGTCTCGCTAGGTTTACCTCCACCAGGACACCTAGTCTACTGCAGAGAATAACACTCAGACACACCCCAAGTGTCAGTGTGTCATTATCCTGTACCCCAAGTATCAATGTGTCATTATCCTGTCCCCCAAGTATCAGTGTGTCATTATCCTGTACCCCAAGTATCAGTGTGTCATTATCCTGTACCCCAAGTATCAGTGTGTCATTATCCTGTCCCCCAAGTATTAGTGTGTCATTATCCTGTCCCCCAAGTATCAGCGTGTTATTATCCTGTACCCCAAGTATCAGCGTGTTATTATCCTGTACCCCAAGTATCAGTGTGTCATTATCCTGTCCCCCAAGTATCAGTGTGTCATTATCCTGTCCCCCAAGTATCAGCGTGTCATTATCCTGTACCCCAAGTATCAGCGTGTCATTATCCTGCCCCCAAGTATCAGCGTGTTATTATCCTGTCCCCCAAGTATCAGTGTGTCATTATCCTGTCCCCCAAGTATCAGTATGTCATTATCCTGTCCCCCAAGTATCAGCGTGTCATTATCCTGTCCCCCAAGTATCAGCCTATCATTATCCTGTACCCCAAGTGTCAGTGTGTCATTATCCTGTCCCCCAAGTATCAGCGTGTTATTATCCTGTCCCCCAAGTATCAGTGTGTCATTATCCTGTCCCCCAAGTATCAGTATGTCATTATCCTGTCCCCCAAGTATCAGCGTGTCATTATCCTGTCCCCCAAGTATCAGCCTATCATTATCCTGTACCCCAAGTGTCAGCGTGTCATTATCCCGTCCCCCAAGTATCAGCATGTCATTATCCTGTCCCCCAAGTACAGCGTGTCATTATCCTGTACCCCAATATCAGCGTGTTATTATCTTGTACCCCAAGTATCAGCGTGTCATTATCCTGTACCCCAAGTGTCAGTGTGTCATTATCCTGTCCCCCAAGTATCAGTGTGTCATTATCCTGTCCCCCAAGTATCAGCGTGTCATTATCCTGTCCCCCAAGTATCAGCGTATCATTATCCTGTCCCCCAAGTATCAGCGTATCATTATCCTGTCCCCCAAGTGTCAGCGTGTCATTATCCCATCCCCCAAGTATCAGCATGTCATTATCCTGTCCCCCAAGTGTCAGCGTGTCATTATCCTGTCCCCCAAGTGTCAGCGTGTCATTATCCTGTCCCCCAAGTATCAGTGTATCATTATCCTGTACCCCAAGTATCAGTGTGTCATTATCCTGTCCCCCAAGTATCAGTGTGTCATTATCCTGTACCCCAAGTGTCAGTGTGTCATTATCCTGTACCCCAAGTATCAGCGTGTCATTATCCTGTCCCCCAAGTATCAGCGTGTCATTATCCCGTCCCCCAAGTATCAGCATGTCATTATCCTGTCCCCCAAGTATCAGTGTGTCATTATCCTGTACCCCAAGTACAGCGTGTCATTATCCTGTCCACCAAGTATCAGCGTGTCATTATCCTGTACCCCAATATCAGCGTGTTATTATCTTGTACCCCAAGTATCAGCGTGTCATTATCCTGTACCCCAAGTGTCAGTGTGTCATTATCCTGTCCCCCAAGTATCAGCGTGTCATTATCCTGTCCCCCAAGTGTTAGTGTGTCATTATCCTGTACCCTAAGTATCAGTGTGTCATTATTCTGTACCCCAAGTGTTAGTGTGTCATTATCCTGTCCCCCAAGTATCAGCGTGTCATTATCCTGTCCCCCAAGTATCAATGTGTCATTATCCTGTCCCCCAAATATCAGCGTGTCATTATCCTGTACCCAAAGTGTCAGCGTGTCATTATCCTGTACCCCAAGTGTCAGCCTGTCATTATCCTGTACCCCAAGTATCAGTGTGTCATTATCCTGTCCCCCAAGTATCAGTGTTTCATTATCCTGTACCCCAAGTATCAGCGTGTCATTATCCTGTACCCCAAGTATCAGTGGGTCATTATCCTGTCCCCCAAGTATCAGTGTATCATTATCCTGTCCCCCAAGTATCAGCGTGTCATTATCCTGCACCCCAAGTATCAGTGTATCATTATCCTGTCCCCCAAGTGTCAGCCTGTCATTATCCTGTACCCCAAGTATCAGTGTGTCATTATCCTGTCCCCCAAGTATCAGTGTATCATTATCCTGTCCCCCAAGTATCAGCGTGTCATTATCCTGTACCCCAAGTATCAGCGTGTCATTATCCTGTCCCCCAAGTATCAGCGTGTCATTATCCTGTCCCCCAAGTATCAGTGTGTCATTATCCTGTACCCCAAGTATCAGTGTGTCATTATCCTTTCCCCCAAGTATCAGTGTGTCATTATCCTGTCCCCCAAGTATCAGTGTGTCATTATCCTGTCCCCCAAGTATCAGCGTGTCATTATCCTGTCCCCCAAGTATCAGCGTGTCATTATCCTGTCCCCCAAGTATCAGCATGTCATTATCCTGTCCCCCAAGTATCAGTGTGTCATTATCCTGTCCCCCAAGTGTCAGCGTGTCATTATCCTGTCTCCCAAGTATCAGTGTGTCATTATCCTGTCCCCCAAGTATCAGCGTGTCATTATCCAGTCCCCCAAGTATCAGTGTGTCATTATCCTGTCCCCCAAGTGTCAGCGTGTCATTATCCTGTACCCCAAGTATCAGCGTGTCATTATCCTGTCCCCCAAGTATCAGTGTGTCATTATCCTGTACCCCAAGTGTTAGTGTGTCATTATCCTGTACCCCAAGTATCAGTGTGTCATTATCCTGTACCCCAAGTATCAGCGTGTCATTATCCAGTCCCGCAAGTATCAGCGTGTCAGGATGTCATTATCCTGTACCCCAAGTATCAGTGTGTCATTATCCTGTACCCCAAGTATCAGCGTGTCATTATCCTGTCCCCCAAGTATCAGCGTGTCAGGATGTCATTATCATGTACCCCAAGTATCAGTGTGTCATTATCCTGTACCCCAAGTATCAGTGTGTCATTATCCTGTCCCCCAAATATCAGCGTGTCATTATCCTGTACCCCAAGTGTCAGCGTGTCATTATCCTGTACCCCAAGTGTCAGCGTGTCATTATGCTGTACCCCAAGTATCTGTTTGTCATTATCCTGTCCCCCAAGTATCACCGTGTCATTATCCTGTCCCCCAAGTATCAGTATGTCATTATCCTGTTCCCCAAGTGTCAGCGTGTCATTATCCTGTTCCCCAAGTGTCAGCGTGTCATTATGCTGTACCCCAAGTATCTGTTTGTCATTATCCTGTCCCCCAAGTATCACCGTGTCATTATCCTGTCCCCCAAGTATCAGTGTCATTATCCTGTTCCCCAAGTGTCAGCCTGTCATTATCCTGTACCCCAAGTATCAGTGTGTCATTATCCTGTCCCCCAAGTATCAGTGTATCATTATCCTGTCCCCCAAGTATCAGCGTGTCATTATCCTGTACCCCAAGTATCAGCGTGTCATTATCCTGTACCCCAAGTATCAGTGTGTCATTATCCTGTCCCCCAAGTATCAGTGTGTCATTATCCTGTACCCCAAGTATCAGTGTGTCATTATCCTTTCCCCCAAGTATCAGTGTGTCATTATCCTGTACCCCAAGTATCAGTGTGTCATTATCCTTTCCCCCAAGTATCAGCGTGTCATTATCCTGTCCCCCAAGTGTCAGCGTGTCATTATCCTGTCCCCCAAGTATCAGTGTGTCATTATCCTGTCCCCCAAGTATCAGCGTGTCATTATCCTGTCCCCCAAGTATCAGCGTGTCATTATCCTGTCCCCCAAGTATCAGCGTGTCATTATCCAGTCCCCCAAGTATCAGTGTCATTATCCTGTCCCCCAAGTATCAGTGTGTCATTATCCTGTACCCCAAGTATCAGTGTGTCATTATCCTGTCCCCCAAGTATCATCGTGTCATTATCCTGTACCCCAAGTATCAGCGTGTCATTATCCTGTTCCCCAAGTATCAGCGTGTCATTATCCTGTCCCCCAAGTATCAGCGTGTCATTATCCTGTACCCCAAGTATCAGCCTGTCATTATCCTTTCCCCCAAGTATCAGTCTGTTATTATCCTGTCCCCCAAGTATTAGTGTGTCATTATCCTGTCCCCCAAGTATCAGCATGTCATTATCCTGTACCCCAAGTATCAGCGTGTCATTATCCTGTCCCCCAAGTATCAGTGTGTCATTATCCTGTACCCCAAGTATCAGTGTGTCATTATCCTGTCCCCCAAGTATCAGCGTGTCATTATCCTGTACCCCAAGTATCAGTGTGTCATTATCCTGTCCCCCAAGTATCAGCGTGTCATTATCCTGTACCCCAAGTATCAGCGTGTCATTATCCTGTCCCCCAGGTATCAGCGTGTCATTATCCTGTACCCCAAGTATCAGTGTGTCATTATCCTGTCCCCCAAGTATCAGCGTGTCATTATCCCGTCCCCCAAGTATCAGCGTGTCATTATCCCGTCCCCCAAGTATCAGCGTGTCATTATCCTGTCCACCAAGTATCAGTGTGTCATTATCCCGTCCCCCAAGTATCAGCGTGTCATTATCCTGTACCCCAAGTATCACTGTGTCATTATCCCGTCCCCCAAGTATCAGTGTGTCATTATCCTGTCCCCCAAGTATCAGTGTGTCATTATCCTGTACCCCAAGTATCACTGTGTCATTATCCTGCCCCCAAGTATCAGCATGTCATTATCCTGTCCCCCAAGTATCAGTGTGTCATTATCCTGTCCCCCAAGTATCAGTGTGTCATTATCCTGTCCCCCAAGTATCAGCATGTCACTATCCTGTACCCCAAGTGTCCGCGTGTCATTATCCTGTCCCCCAAGTATCAGTGTGTCATTATCCTATCCCCCAAGTATCAGCGTGTCATTATCCTGTCCCCCAAGTATCAGCCTGTCATTAACCCGTCCCCCAAGTATCAGCGTGTCATTATCCTGTCCCCCAAGTATCAGCGTGTCATTATCCTGTAACCCAATTATCAGCGTGTCATTATCCTGTCCCCCAAGTATCAGCGTGTCATTATCCTGTACCCCAAGTATTAGTGTGTTTATCTCCTGTACCTCAAGTATCAGTGTGTCATTATCCTGTCCCCCAAGTATCAGCGTGTCATTATCCTGTACCCCAAGTATCAGCGTGTCATTATCCCGTCCCCCAAGTATCAGTGTTTCATTATCCTGTACCCCAAGTATTAGTGTATCATTATCCTGTCCCCCAAGTATCAGCGTGTCATTATCCTTCCCCCCAAGTATTAGTGTGTTTTTATCCTGTACCTCAAGTATCAGCGTGTCATTATCCCGTACCCCAAGTATCTGTGTTTCATTATCCTGTACCCCAAGTATCAGCGTGTCATTATCCCGTCCCCCAAGTATCAGTGTTTCATTATCCTGTACCCCAAGTATTAGTGTGTCATTGTCCTGTCCCCCAAGTATCAGCGTGTCATTATCCTGTCCCCCAAGTATCAGTGTGTCATTATCCTGTCCCCCAAGTGTCAGCGTGTCATTTTCCTGTACCCCAAGTATCAGCGTGTCATTATCCTGTCCCCCAAGTATCAGTGTGTCATTATCCTGTACCCCAAGTGTTAGTGTGTCATTATCCTGTACCCCAAGTATCAGTGTGTCATTATCCTGTACCCCAAGTATCAGCGTGTCATTATCCTGTCCCCCAAGTATCAGCGTGTCAGGATGTCATTATCATGTACCCCAAGTATCAGTGTGTCATTATCCTGTACCCCAAGTATCAGTGTGTCATTATCCTGTACCCCAAGTATCAGCGTGTCATTATCCTGTCCCCCAAGTATCAGCGTGTCAGGATGTCATTATCATGTACCCCAAGTATCAGTGTCTCATTATCCTGTACCCCAAGTATCAGTGTGTCATTATCCTGTCCCCCAAATATCAGCGTGTCATTATCCTGTACCCCAAGTGTCAGCGTGTCATTATCCTGTACCCCAAGTGTCAGCGTGTCATTATGCTGTACCCCAAGTATCTGTTTGTCATTATCCTGTCCCCCAAGTATCACCGTGTCATTATCCTGTCCCCCAAGTATCAGTATGTCATTATCCTGTTCCCCAAGTGTCAGCGTGTCATTATCCTGTACCCCAAGTGTCAGCGTGTCATTATGCTGTACCCCAAGGATCTGTTTGTTATTATCCTGTCCCCCAAGTATCACCGTGTCATTATCCTGTTCCCCAAGTATCAGCGTGTCAGTATCCTGTCCCCCAAGTATCAGTGTCATTATCCTGTTCCCCAAATGTCAGCGTGTCATTATCCTGTACCCCAAGTATCAGCATGTCATTATCCTGTCCCCCAAGTATCAGCGTGTCATTATTCTGTCCCCCAAGTATCAGTGTGTCATTATCCTGTCCCCCAAGTATCAGCGTGTCATTATCCTGTACCCCAAGTATCAGTGTGTCATTATCCTGTCCCCCAAGTATCAGCGTGTCATTATCCCGTCCCCCAAGTATCAGTGTGTCATTATCCTGTCCACCAAGTATCAGCGTGTCATTATCCTGTACCCCAAGTATCAGTGTGTCATTATCCTGTCCCCCAAGTATCAGTGTGTTATTATCCTGTCCCCCAAGTATCAGCGTGTCATTATCCTGTCCCCCAAGTATCAGCGTGTCATTATCCTGTACCCCAAGTATCACTGTGTCATTATCCTACCCCCAAGTATCAGCATGTCATTATCCTGTCCCCCAAGTACCAGCGTGTCATTATCCTGTCCCCCAAGTATCAGCATGTCACTATCCTGTACCCCAAGTGTCCGCGTGTCATTATCCTGTCCCCCAAGTATCAGTGTGTCATTATCCTGTCCGCCAAGTATCAGCATGTCACTATCCTGTACCCCAAGTGTCCGCGTGTCATTATCCTGTCCCCCAAGTATCAGCGTGTCATTATCCTGTCCCCCAAGTATCAGTGTGTCATTATCCTGTCCCCCAAGTGTCAGCGTGTCATTATCCTGTCCCCCAAGTGTCAGCGTGTCATTATCCTGTACCCCAAGTATCAGCGTGTCATTATCCTGTCCCCCAAGTATCAGTGTGTCATTATCCTGTACCCCAAGTGTTAGTGTGTCATTATCCTGTACCCCAAGTATCAGTGTGTCATTATCCTGTACCCCAAGTATCAGCGTGTCATTATCCTGTCCCCCAAGTATCAGCGTGTCAGGATGTCATTATCATGTACCCCAAGTATCAGTGTGTCATTATCCTGTACCCCAAGTATCAGCGTCTCATTATCCTGTACCCCAAGTATCAGTGTGTCATTATCCTGTCCCCCAAATATCAGCGTGTCATTATCCTGTACCCCAAGTGTCAGCGTGTCATTATCCTGTACCCCAAGTGTCAGCGTGTCATTATGCTGTACCCCAAGTATCTGTTTGTCATTATCCTGTCCCCCAAGTATCACCGTGTCATTATCCTGTCCCCCAAGTATCAGTATGTCATTATCCTGTTCCCCAAGTGTCAGCGTGTCATTATCCTGTACCCCAAGTGTCAGCGTGTCATTATGCTGTACCCCAAGGATCTGTTTGTCATTATCCTGTCCCCCAAGTATCACCGTGTCATTATCCTGTTCCCCAAGTATCAGCGTGTCAGTATCCTGTCCCCCAAGTATCAGTGTCATTATCCTGTTCCCCAAGTGTCAGCGTGTCATTATCCTGTACCCCAAGTATCAGCGTGTCATTATCCTGTCCCCCAAGTATCAGCGTGTCATTATTCTGTCCCCCAAGTATCAGCGTGTCATTATCCTGTCCCCCAAGTATCAGCGTGTCATTATCCTGTACCCCAAGTATCAGCGTGTCATTATCCTGTCCCCCAAGTATCAGCGTGTCATTATCCTGTACCCCAAGTATCAGCGTGTCATTATCCCGTCCCCCAAGTATCAGTGTGTCATTATCCTGTCCACCAAGTATCAGCGTGTCATTATCCTGTACCCCAAGTATCAGTGTGTCATTATCCTGTCCCCCAAGTATCAGCGTGTCATTATCCTGTCTCCCAAGTATCAGCGTGTCATTATCCTGTCCCCCAAGTGTCAGCGTGTCATTATCCTGTCCCCCCAGTATCAGCGTGTCATTATCCTGTCCCCCAAGTATTAGTGTGTCATTATCCTGTCCCCCAAGTATCAGCGTGTCATTATCCTGTACCCCAAGTATCAGTGTGTCATTATCCTGTCCCCCAAGTATCAGCGTGTCATTATCCTGTACCCCAAGTATCAGTGTGTCATTATCCCGTCCCCCAAGTATCAGCGTGTCATTATCCTGTCCCCCAAGTGTCAGCGTGTCATTATCCTGTACCCCAAGCATCAGTGTGTCATTATCCTGTCCCCCAAGTATCAGTGTGTCATTATCCTGTCCCCCAAGTATCAGCGTGTCATTATCCTGTCCCCCAAGTATCACTGTGTCATTATCCTGCCCCCAAGTATCAGCATGTCATTATCCTGCCCCCAAGTATCAGCATGTCATTATCCTGTCCCCCAAGTACCAGCGTGTCATTATCCTGTCCCCCAAGTATCAGCATGTCACTATCCTGTACCCCAAGTGTCCGCGTGTCATTATCCTGTCCCCCAAGTATCAGTGTGTCATTATCCTGTCCCCCAAGTATCAGTGTGTCATTATCCTGTCCCCCAAGTATCAGCATGTCACTATCCTGTACCCCAAGTATCCGTGTGTCATTATCCTGTACCCCAAGTATCAGTGTGTCATTATCCTGTACCCCAAGTATCAGCCTGTCATTATCCTGTCCCCCAAGTGTCAGCGTGTCATTATCCTGTCCCCCAAGTATCAGTGTTTCATTATCCTGTCCCCCAAGTATCAGCGTGTCATTATCCTGTAACCCAATTATCAGCGTGTCATTATCCTTCCCCCCAAGTATTAGTGTGTCATTATCCTGTCCCCCAAGTATCAGTGTGTCATTATCCTGTCCCCCAAGTATCAGCGTGTCATTATCCTGTACCCCAAGTATCAGTGTGTCATTATCCTGTCCCCCAAGTATCAGCGTGTCATTATCCTGTACCCCAAGTATCAGCGTGTCATTATCCCGTCCCCCAAGTATCAGTGTTTCATTATCCTGTACCCCAAGTATTAGTGTGTCATTATCCTGTCCCCCAAGTATCAGCGTGTCATTATCCTGTCCCCCAAGTATTAGTGTATCATTATCCTGTCCCCCAAGTATCAGCGTGTCATTATCCTTCCCCCCAAGTATTAGTGTGTTTATATCCTGTACCTCAAGTATCAGCGTGTCATTATCCCGTACCCCAAGTATCTGTGTTTCATTATCCTGTACCCCAAGTATCAGCGTGTCATTATCCCGTCCCCCAAGTATCAGTGTTTCATTATCCTGTCCCCCAAGTATCAGCGTGTCATTATCCTGTCCCCCAAGTATCAGCCTGTCATTATCCTGTCCCCCAAGTATCAGCATGTCATTATCCTGTCCCCCAAGTATCAGCATGTCATTATCCTGTCCCCCAAGTATTAGTGTGTCATTATCCTGTCCCCCAAGTATCAGCGCGTCATTATCCTGTCCCCCAAGTATCAGCATGTCATTATCCTGTCCCCCAAGTATCTGTGTTTCATTATCCTGTACCCCAAGTATCAGCGTGTCATTATCCCGTCCCCCAAGTATCAGTGTTTCATTATCCTGTACCCCAAGTATTAGTGTGTCATTGTCCTGTCCCCCAAGTATCAGCGTGTCATTATCCTGTCCCCCAAGTATCAGTGTGTCATTATCCTGTCCCCCAAGTGTCAGCGTGTCATTTTCCTGTACCCCAAGTATCAGCGTGTCATTATCCTGTCCCCCAAGTATCAGTGTGTCATTATCCTGTACCCCAAGTGTTAGTGTGTCATTATCCTGTACCCCAAGTATCAGTGTGTCATTATCCTGTACCCCAAGTATCAGCGTGTCATTATCCTGTCCCCCAAGTATCAGCATGTCAGGATGTCATTATCATGTACCCCAAGTATCAGTGTGTCATTATCCTGTACCCCAAGTATCAGTGTGTCATTATCCTGTACCCCAAGTATCAGCGTGTCATTATCCTGTCCCCCAAGTATCAGCGTGTCAGGATGTCATTATCATGTACCCCAAGTATCAGTGTCTCATTATCCTGTACCCCAAGTATCAGTGTGTCATTATCCTGTCCCCCAAATATCAGCGTGTCATTATCCTGTACCCCAAGTGTCAGCGTGTCATTATCCTGTACCCCAAGTGTCAGCGTGTCATTATGCTGTACCCCAAGTATCTGTTTGTCATTATCCTGTCCCCCAAGTATCACCGTGTCATTATCCTGTCCCCCAAGTATCAGTATGTCATTATCCTGTTCCCCAAGTGTCAGCGTGTCATTATCCTGTACCCCAAGTGTCAGCGTGTCATTATGCTGTACCCCAAGGATCTGTTTGTTATTATCCTGTCCCCCAAGTATCACCGTGTCATTATCCTGTTCCCCAAGTATCAGCGTGTCAGTATCCTGTCCCCCAAGTATCAGTGTCATTATCCTGTTCCCCAAGTGTCAGCGTGTCATTATCCTGTACCCCAAGTATCAGCATGTCATTATCCTGTCCCCCAAGTATCAGCGTGTCATTATTCTGTCCCCCAAGTATCAGTGTGTCATTATCCTGTCCCCCAAGTATCAGCGTGTCATTATCCTGTACCCCAAGTATCAGTGTGTCATTATCCTGTCCCCCAAGTATCAGCGTGTCATTATCCCGTCCCCCAAGTATCAGTGTGTCATTATCCTGTCCACCAAGTATCAGCGTGTCATTATCCTGTACCCCAAGTATCAGTGTGTCATTATCCTGTCCCCCAAGTATCAGTGTGTTATTATCCTGTCCCCCAAGTATCAGCGTGTCATTATCCTGTCCCCCAAGTATCAGCGTGTCATTATCCTGTACCCCAAGTATCACTGTGTCATTATCCTACCCCCAAGTATCAGCATGTCATTATCCTGTCCCCCAAGTACCAGCGTGTCATTATCCTGTCCCCCAAGTATCAGCATGTCACTATCCTGTACCCCAAGTGTCCGCGTGTCATTATCCTGTCCCCCAAGTATCAGTGTGTCATTATCCTGTCCGCCAAGTATCAGCATGTCACTATCCTGTACCCCAAGTGTCCGCGTGTCATTATCCTGTCCCCCAAGTATCAGCGTGTCATTATCCTGTCCCCCAAGTATCAGTGTGTCATTATCCTGTCCCCCAAGTGTCAGCGTGTCATTATCCTGTCCCCCAAGTGTCAGCGTGTCATTATCCTGTACCCCAAGTATCAGCGTGTCATTATCCTGTCCCCCAAGTATCAGTGTGTCATTATCCTGTACCCCAAGTGTTAGTGTGTCATTATCCTGTACCCCAAGTATCAGTGTGTCATTATCCTGTACCCCAAGTATCAGCGTGTCATTATCCTGTCCCCCAAGTATCAGCGTGTCAGGATGTCATTATCATGTACCCCAAGTATCAGTGTGTCATTATCCTGTACCCCAAGTATCAGCGTCTCATTATCCTGTACCCCAAGTATCAGTGTGTCATTATCCTGTCCCCCAAATATCAGCGTGTCATTATCCTGTACCCCAAGTGTCAGCGTGTCATTATCCTGTACCCCAAGTGTCAGCGTGTCATTATGCTGTACCCCAAGTATCTGTTTGTCATTATCCTGTCCCCCAAGTATCACCGTGTCATTATCCTGTCCCCCAAGTATCAGTATGTCATTATCCTGTTCCCCAAGTGTCAGCGTGTCATTATCCTGTACCCCAAGTGTCAGCGTGTCATTATGCTGTACCCCAAGGATCTGTTTGTCATTATCCTGTCCCCCAAGTATCACCGTGTCATTATCCTGTTCCCCAAGTATCAGCGTGTCAGTATCCTGTCCCCCAAGTATCAGTGTCATTATCCTGTTCCCCAAGTGTCAGCGTGTCATTATCCTATACCCCAAGTATCAGCGTGTCATTATCCTGTCCCCCAAGTATCAGTGTCATTATCCTGTTCCCCAAGTGTCAGCGTGTCATTATCCTGTACCCCAAGTATCAGCGTGTCATTATTCTGTCCCCCAAGTATCAGCGTGTCATTATCCTGTCCCCCAAGTATCAGCGTGTCATTATCCTGTACCCCAAGTATCAGCGTGTCATTATCCTGTCCCCCAAGTATCAGCGTGTCATTATCCTGTACCCCAAGTATCAGCGTGTCATTATCCCGTCCCCCAAGTATCAGTGTGTCATTATCCTGTCCACCAAGTATCAGCGTGTCATTATCCTGTACCCCAAGTATCAGTGTGTCATTATCCTGTCCCCCAAGTATCAGCGTGTCATTATCCTGTCTCCCAAGTATCAGCGTGTCATTATCCTGTCCCCCAAGTGTCAGCGTGTCATTATCCTGTCCCCCCAGTATCAGCGTGTCATTATCTGTCCCCCAAGTATTAGTGTGTCATTATCCTGTCCCCCAAGTATCAGCGTGTCATTATCCTGTACCCCAAGTATCAGTGTGTCATTATCCTGTCCCCCAAGTATCAGCGTGTCATTATCCTGTACCCCAAGTATCAGTGTGTCATTATCCCGTCCCCCAAGTATCAGCGTGTCATTATCCTGTCCCCCAAGTGTCAGCGTGTCATTATCCTGTACCCCAAGCATCAGTGTGTCATTATCCTGTCCCCCAAGTATCAGTGTGTCATTATCCTGTCCCCCAAGTATCAGCGTGTCATTATCCTGTCCCCCAAGTATCATTGTGTCATTATCCTGCCCCCAAGTATCAGCATGTCATTATCCTGCCCCCAAGTATCAGCATGTCATTATCCTGTCCCCCAAGTACCAGCGTGTCATTATCCTGTCCCCCAAGTATCAGCATGTCACTATCCTGTACCCCAAGTGTCCGCGTGTCATTATCCTGTCCCCCAAGTATCAGTGTGTCATTATCCTGTCCCCCAAGTATCAGTGTGTCATTATCCTGTCCCCCAAGTATCAGCATGTCACTATCCTGTACCCCAAGTATCAGTGTGTCATTATCCTGTCCCCCAAGTATCAGCGTGTCATTATCCTGTAACCCAATTATCAGCGTGTCATTATCCTTCCCCCCAAGTATTAGTGTGTCATTATCCTGTACCCCAAGTATTAGTGTGTCATTATCCTGTCCCCCAAGTATCAGTGTGTCATTATCCTGTCCCCCAAGTATCAGCGTGTCATTATCCTGTACCCCAAGTATCAGTGTGTCATTATCCTGTCCCCCAAGTATCAGCGTGTCATTATCCTGTACCCCAAGTATCAGCGTGTCATTATCCCGTCCCCCAAGTATCAGTGTTTCATTATCCTGTACCCCAAGTATTAGTGTGTCATTATCCTGTCCCCCAAGTATCAGCGTGTCATTATCCTGTCCCCCAAGTATCAGCGTGTCATTATCCTGTCCCCCAAGTATTAGTGTATCATTATCCTGTCCCCCAAGTATCAGCGTGTCATTATCCTTCCCCCCAAGTATTAGTGTGTTTATATCCTGTACCTCAAGTATCAGCGTGTCATTATCCCGTACCCCAAGTATCTGTGTTTCATTATCCTGTACCCCAAGTATCAGCGTGTCATTATCCCGTCCCCCAAGTATCAGTGTTTCATTATCCTGTCCCCCAAGTATCAGCGTGTCATTATCCTGTCCCCCAAGTATCAGCCTGTCATTATCCTGTCCCCCAAGTATCAGCATGTCATTATCCTGTCCCCCAAGTATCAGCATGTCATTATCCTGTCCCCCAAGTATTAGTGTGTCATTATCCTGTCCCCCAAGTATCAGCGCGTCATTATCCTGTCCCCCAAGTATCAGCATGTCATTATCCTGTCCCCCAAGTATCAGTGTTTCATTATTCTGTCCCCCAAGTATTAGTGTATCATTATCCTGTCCCCCAAGTATCAGCGTGTCATTATCCTTCCCCCCAAGTATTAGTGTGTTTATATCCTGTACCTCAAGTATCAGTGTGTCATTATCCTGTCCCCCAAGTATCAGTGTGTCATTATCCTGTACCCCAAATATCAGCGTGTCATTATCCTTTCCCCAAGTACCAGCGTGTCATTATCCTGTACCCCAAGTATCAGTGTGTCATTATCTTGTCCCCCAAGTATCAGTGTGTCATTATCCTGTCCCCCAAGTATCAGCGTGTCATTATCCTGTCCCCCAAGTAGCAGCGTGACATTATCCTGTCCCCCCAGTATCAGTGTGTCATTATCCTGTACCCCAAGTATCAGCGTGTCATTATCCTGTCCCCCAAGTATCAGTGTGTCATTATCCTGTCCCCCAAGTGTCAGCGTGTCATTATCCTGTCCCCCAAGTATCCGCGTGCCATTATCCTGTCCCCCAAGTATCAGTGTGTCATTATCCTGTCCCCCCAGTATCAGTGTGTCATTATCCTGTCCCCCAAGTATCAGCGTGTCATTATCCTGTCCCCCAAGTATCAGTGTGTCATTATCCTGTCCCCCAAGTATCCGCGTGCCATTATCCTGTCCCCCAAGTATCAGTGTGTTATTATTCTGTCCCCCCAGTATCAGTGTGTCATTATCCTGTGCCCCAAGTATCAGTGTGTCATTATCCTGTACCCCAAGTATCAGCGTGTCATTATCCTGTCCCCCAAGTATCAGTGTGTCATTATCCCGTCCCTCAAGTGTCAGCGTGTCATTATCCCGTCCCCCAAGTATCAGCGTGTCATTATCCTGTCCCCCAAGTGTCAGCGTGTCATTATCCTCTCCCCCAAGTGTCAGCGTGTCATTATCCTGTACCCCAAGTATCAGTGTGTCACTATCCTGTACCCCAAGTATCAGTGTGTCACTATCCTGTACCCCAAGTATCAGTGTGTCATTATCCTGTCCCCCAAGTATCAGTGTGTCATTATCCTGTACCCCAACTATCAGCCTATAATTATCCTGTCCCCCAAGTATCAGTGTGTCATTATCCTGTCCCCCCAGTATCAGTGTGTCATTATCCTGTACCCCAAGTGTCAGTGTGTCATTATCCTGTCCCCCAAGTATCAGTGTGTCATTATCCTGTCCCCCAAGTATCAGTGTGTCATTATCCTGCCCCCCAAGTATCAGCATGTCCTTATCCTGTACCCCAAATATCAGTGTGTAATTATCCTATACCCCAAGTATCAGCGTGTCATTATCCTGTCCCCCAAGTATCAGTGTGTCATTATCCTGTCCCCCAAGTATCAGCGTGTCATTATCCTTCCCCCAAGTATCAGTGTGTCATTATCCTGCCCCCCAAGTATCAGCATGTCCTTATCCTGTACCCCAAGTATCAGTGTGTAATTATCCTATACCCCAAGTATCAGCATGTTATTATATTGTACCTTAAGTATCAGCGTGTCATTATCCTGTACTCCAACTATCAGTGTGCCATCATTATGTAACCCAATAATCAGCATCCTATTTTTCTGTACTCCAAGTTATCAGTATGTCATTGCCCTCTCTTAAGTGTCAGGGTTCAGTCACACAGGCGTTTTTTCACGCGATTTGCGGATGAGTATGCGATCCGTGTATATATAGACCCAATGCTTTGCAATGGGAGCAGTCACATGTCTGTTTTTCATGCAGATGGGCAAAACACAAACATTCTGGCTACTAGGAACACATCAGGCCCCCCCCCCCCACCCCAAATAAACAAAAAATTTTTTAAAAAAGGTAAAGGGGTTCCCTTGGCTAAGGGCCCCAAACAAGGTATTGGTTTACTACATTGCCCACCTTGACTGGTCTGTTTTAAAGAGTGCCTCAGTTTGAAAGGGCGTTTCCTATATGGAGCTCAAGGTGGGCAAGTTAGTACAAGCTCGCAATCCACGTCAAGGATCCTCGTTATTTGCGAGTCCCTCACTCAGAGAATGTGCCAATAATAATCTAACTACCAGGGGGGCACATCCAGCAAAAAAAAAATATATATACAATCTTGAGAAACCAGCTCATCGGCCTCATCGGCCTCCTCGAGCATGTTCCAACTGCCACAGAAGTGCTCCCTGTGGAGATAGGAAATACTCCGTGAAGAGGTCCCTGACTAGGATAGCAGATTGTGCTGGCCTACCATACTGCACAGCCTCTTCCAAAACTTCGCCCCCAAAAGCAGTGGGTAAAGGATGCGCAACATTCAAAACTGTCATGTTGCCAGCAGAAATTATGTAGAACCACACAGGCCCTAATTACCGCAGACACGTTGTCAGGAGCCAGCTGAATGGTACTTAGTAAGACTCACCAACGATTATCGAGAATACCAAATGCACACTCAACATAACGCCGGGCGCGTGTGAGGCGGTAATTAAACACCTGCCTCCTGGTATCAATGTTCCTGGGAGCAAAGGGCCGCATGACATTATTAGACAGGCCAAATACCTCATCCACCGCAAAGACAAATGGGACTTCTGTACCTGACGAGCCAGGAAGGGCCTGGGGTGAAGGAATAGAAAGCTGCTGTTCCCTCACCCGCCTACCCATTCTGGAAGCGCTAATAAAATGCGAGCATCAGCAGCACTTCCAAAGGATCCAATATCAACCAGCAGGAATCGATAGTTACTGTCAGCAACAGCAAGGAGGACCACCGAAAACAACTGCCGATAGTTGAAATATTGAGACCCCGAGTTAGGTGGCTTCTGGACACGAATATGCTTCCCGTCCAATGCCCCAATGCAGTTTGGGAACTGCGCAGCGCTCATAAATCCCTCCGCGACGTCCGACCAATCTTGACGAGAGGGAGGAGCCATCACCAAAGGTACAAGACAATGCCAAATGACGTCACAGGTCTCCCTGACGATTCCACCAATGGTAGAGCGGCCAAAAATGAAAAGTAACATGCTGCGAAGCATACGAATTCCCAGTAGCCAAAAATCTGTGGGAGAAGGAAAAAAAAAATGACTAAGAAGGTAATAACTTTGAAACATGAAATTAACTTTCTATATATCGAACTGCATCATTAACAGACATACTAAACATATACTCAGACGATTGAAAAACATTGTACATTTGCGCCCTGGCTTTTCGTATACCTCTTCGTTTGATCGAAAAATATGTTCACAATATTAAAGGGGTTGTCCCGCGCCGAAACGGGTTTTTTTTTTTCAACCCCCCCCGTTCAGCGCGAGACAATCCCGATGCAGGGGTTAAAAAAGAACACCGGAGAGTGCTTTCCTGAATCCCCGCGCTCCGGTGACTTCTTACTTACCTGATGAAGATAGCCGCGGGGATCTTCTCACTCGGTGGACCGCAGGGCTTCTGTGCGGTCCATTGCCGATTCCAGGACCATTGATTATAGTAAAGTCAACCCTCATCACCAATGGGTGCAGAGACATCCCGTACAATGTGGCATCACCTACCCAGTGGTAATACTTTGGTACAGCTCTGTGTCTCTACCAACATGACCGAGCATCAGGTCATACGGCACGCAGGGTTGAGGATTGGTTTGAGGAGCAGAATGTCAGAAAACTTCATTGTCCAGCCGAGAGTCTGCATCTTAAGCCCATCAAGCATTCTTGGGATGAACTAGAGTGCCATATCCATGCATACCCATCATTCCCAACATCACAATCTGAAGCTCTCCTTGGGGAATGGAGGAAAATTCTTCCACACATCTATGGGAACTTGTTGGAAAGCGGCCTAGAAGGGTTACTGCAGTCATGGAGGCCAAAGGCAGCCCAAAACTCTACTGAAAAATGTGAATATCATTGAATCTCATCACCTTCTATGTGTGTCCCAATACTTTTGCTGAAATAGTTGCATGTATGGCCCTGGGGATAGAGGACAAAACATAGCATCTGACCCTCAGTTGGATGGTCTCAGGCGATACTTAATTTTGTATCTATGTAAGGTGGGCTTGTAGAATAACTTTTTCTGGTGGGTCCAAGGAAATCCAGTCGGACACTGCCTGTACCCTAGGTGACCGGGTACTATTCTCCGTAAGTCCCATTGTCCTATGCTTCTGCATGCCAATCTTTAGTTGTTTCAGGATTACAAAGAACAATTGTTGGAGTTTCGATCTGTCTATATGTGGCTAATGGTTGGAAATGAATAATTTAAGGGCGGTAAGTTATAAAAGCAATCCATAGCTCACCTATCAATGCACAGCCTCATACTCTGAGCCTTGCGGAGTTTTATAACGCTCCCTGGCAGTGTCCAGAGACTTGGCTGAAAGGCTCAGAGTAAATTCAATAATTAATTAAGGAGTGAGCGCCAGATAAAGGGTCAGCAGAATAAAGGGAGCAGAGGCACCGAGCTGGGAGGACTTTTATAAACTCCCACTCCCAGGGTCCGACAGGCAGCTGCTGCTGTGTGTGCTGGACTGGAAAGCATCTGCAGACATCACCTTTGGAAAGAGTTATACAGGCCTTTAACTTAATGGGCTTTGCCTCCAACATCAAACACACAAAGGGACATCAAATTACTGAATGAAAGGCAATGGCTTGTAAAAGGAAAGTCGGATTCCTTCTTTTAAAAATAATACCCTGCTCTTTCCTTGTGTGTGCAGAATGGCTAACTGCAAATAGCGAGATTCCATTACTCTAGCCGCCAAGAGAACAGTGTGATGTCAGACTAACAGACCAAGGGGGAAATGTGAGTACTGCATCCTCTCTAGGGGTCCTCCACGCAGAATACGTCCAACCCAAAAGAACACTTTTTTTTTTCTCTTGCTATCATGAAGCCAGGGGCGTAAGTAGAGTTAAATGGACCCTAGGGCAATTTTTGGACCACTGGGCCCTTGTCATGTCTCACTACCTGACTCTATTCATTGACATGAATAACCTGGACTGTATCTGCATATACAATAGCAATCATCCACGACCTATGGTAGATTCCTTACCATGGTCACAGCTACTACGTGTGCGGCGGATTACGGATGAAAGGGTAGTGGATTCTAGGATTGATGCGATTTGCAATAGATTTATGCAGAGGGGATATCCACCCTCCTTGTTGCAAACTACAAAGGAGAGAGTAACAAAAAGTTGAGAGGAGAGATCTATTGGTGGATAGAAAACGGGAACCTGGTCCCCCCAGAATTCCCTTTATATCAACCTATGGTGGAGATATCAGAAATATTTTGTTGAGACACTGGCCCATTCTGAGGGACTCCTGTAAGGATATACCGGAATTTCAGTCACCACCAATACTGGCCTACAAAAGAGGTAATAATATAAGGGATAAGTTGGTTAGGCCCCTTGTCACCCCAAAAGGGTAATTTGGTTCAACAAACATTTGGCCAGGGCAGGAGAGGTAATTTTCCTTGCCTCTCCTGCTTGTGCTGTAACAATATGTACAGGTGAGATCATTTCAGACATCCAATTTCTGGAAAAAAATATATGCTGAGAGAAAGGTTTACCTGCGTAACATCATACACTATATACTTGATCACCTGCCCATGCGGGCTTGGTTATGTAGGACATCCTACGATGGAAATACGCAGTCGCATCATAAACCATAAGAGCCCTATTCGGACAAAAAAATTAGATCTACCAATCCCAAAACATTTTTTTGAAAATCGACACTCAGTAAACCAGCTCAGATTTAGAGTTATAGACTGGTGAGCTCCGTTACCTAGAGGAGGAGATCAAATGGATCCATGAATTGGAGACCCTGACTCCCAAGGGTTTGAACATAGAATATCCAGTAACACCTTTCTTATAGAATTATACTATGTAATACGGTTAAAGGGGTTGTCCCGCGCCGAAACGGTTTTTTTTAAAATTCAATAGGCCCCCCCGTTTGGCGTGAGACAAACCCGATGCACGTGTTGAAAAAAAAAAAACGGATAGTACTTACCCGAATCCCCGCGCTCCGGTGACTTCTTACCTACCTTGCGAAGATGGCCGCCGGGATCTTCACCCTCGGTGGACCGCAGGTCTTCTGTGCGGTCCATTGCCGATTCCAGCCTCCTGATTGGCTGGAATCGGCACACGTGACGGGGCGGAGCTACGAGGAGCAGCTCTCCAGCACGAGCAGCCCCATTCAACACCGAGAAGACCGGACTGCGCAAGCGCGTCTAATCGGGCGATTAGACGCTGAAGATTAGACGGCACCATGGAGACGGGGACGCCAGCAACGGAACAGGTAAGTGAATAACTTCTGTATGGCTCATAATTAATGCACAATGTACATTACAAAGTGCATTAATATGGCCATACAGAAGTGTATAACCCCACTTTGTTTCGCGGGACAACCCCTTTAATGAATATGTTGTGCATAAGTACAGTTTGAGGATATGATATCACTACTTCTCTCAGTATCTGTTTTTAATCATCTTATATTTGTTTGTTTTGCAGATACGGTTCATATGCACGTGCGCCAAACTCCTGATGCCTAATCTTTCTTCAAGCCACATGATATTGAGTGATTATGTTTATTTCTATGTAAAAATCTGATAAATAAATGGTCTCATATGCAAAATAAAAAAATTCTTCTGTTTCATCAAATAAGTTTGGATATATATGACAGCAACTAGGGGATCTGCACGGTTTAAAGGGGCTGTCCCGCGCCGAAACGGCTTTTTTTTTTTTTCAATAGGCGCGAGACAAACACAAGGGATGGGTTAAAAAAAAAAAAAGTTTAGTACTTACCCGAATCCCCGCTCTGCGGCGACTTCTTACTTACCTTACCAAGATGGCCGCCGGGATCTTCACCCACGATGCACCGCGGGTCTTCTCCCATGGTGCACCTTGGGCTCTGTGCGGTCCATTGCCGATTCCAGCCTCCTGATTGGCTGGAATCGGCACACGTGACAGGGCGAAGCTACGCGATGACGCGTAGAAGGGGGCGGAGCCAGAACGCCGCTCGTGCCGAGACCCAAGAGAGGGGAGAAGACCCTTCTGCGCAAGCGCGTCTAATCGGGAGATTAGACGCTGAAATTAGACGGCACCATGGAGACGAGGACGCTAGCAACGGAACAGGTAAGTGAATAACTTCTGTATGGCTCATAATTAATGCACGATGTACATTACAAAGTGCATTAATATGGCCATACAGAAGTGTATACCCCAACTTTGTTTCGCGGGACAACCCCTTTAAGTCGTGGATACTGTATTGGTGTATACTATATTGCACTTGATATTGGGACGTCCAATGTGACAGAGGTTGCACGTCTTTATGCAGCCGTCCTCTATCCATATAGTCTTTGCTATACCATTATTATACCCTATTTTCCCCGATAATAGCCCATTATGGGCTTCATATAATTTTGGGGTAAACTGGTTTATATACCATTGTATTTATATCGCGCAGGGTTGTGTAATATAAGATTATGTATTATTATAAAGGGGCTAGCATATCTTCCTATGCGGAGACCCATATTGCTGTTATATAGTCAAACAAAATTATACATGGTAACATTTGAGATCATTAACATATGTTACAGATCTATGCATATAATATGGGCTGTGTTGAGAGATTGTATAGTGCTGTGACTATGAATTGGAGTTCATTCAGCGCTGAACAATCGGCGCATGCGCAGTGCTCCGTTGGATGCCGTTTCGGTTTTGGGCACTGGAGTCTCACGAGACTTGTGTAGTCACGTGGACGCGGCTGTATGACGTACGAGCCGGCGAGATCGGAGGCCATGGAGGAAGGACGCACATGCATGATGAGTATGTCAGCTGTTTGTTATCTGCTTTTTAATTATGTCACTATTTAAATGTTGTGTTGGAGGTTGTACTGCATACCTGATAAAGATCAAACTATTGATCGAAACGTCATATGGTGTTTGGAGGAATAAAGGAGTTTTAACTGCATCATTTCCTGCTGCCACGGTCATCTTTTTCTACTGTACTGTATCTGCAAGTGTTTGCCTTTTTAGTTTATCCCTTCTGGCTCTCTGTACCCCCTGTGTTGCATAACCCCTCCTTTTCCTTCTGCTACCGTGTTTCCCCGAAAATAAGGCACCCCCGAAAATAAGACACATCAAGAAATTTTCAGAAATCGCTAATATAAGGCACACCCCGATAATAAGGAATACTAAAGTGTGCAGGTAAGTCGAGAGGCCTGTCCCCTGCTGCCATCCCCGTTGTCTCCTACCTCCTCCTGTGCTGTACGAGTGTGCTGTTGTAAGCTCCCCTTGCTGGCTGGAAAACTCCATACTGTCGTTCTGTTGCTGCTGCACACGTCTGCTGTGATGAGCTCCCCCTGGTGGCCAGAAGCTGCAATACCATCCCTGCTTACAAGTGTTACAGGAACTTCTGTCTGCAGGTACGTTACTTTTTTTTATGGCTCTGTGTGTGAGTCAGGCAACCATATGTGTGATTCTTAAGGCTGGGTTCTCACACAGTGTGTTTCCAGCCTTAGGGGGTGAGCATTACAGTCTCCAGACAGTGTGTGGGAGCCAGGTACTTTACAGCTCTTACTTTTTGTGGCCCTGTATGTGAGTCAGGTAAACAGTATGTCATTTTATTCATTAGGGGGTGTCTGCTTTTTTGCTGAAGAGTCTAAAGTACAAGAAATAAACAATGTTGCTACCGCATATTTTTACTCCTAGACATGAGCGCAAAAAGAAAGAGCTATTCCGTTGAGTACAAGAAAGGAATCGTGGAAGATTCTTGGGGCAAAAACCTTCCTGCTTTGGCCCGAAGATTTTACAAGAAATGGAGTGTCAAGAAATTCAGCAGGAGATTCCGGGTTCAGATGTTTATGATGATGTGCCAGAAAATGACGACATGACTGTCATTGAGTAATTTTTGCTTTGTTTTCACAGTTTGTCTAGCTATATTGGTTTGTGGTGACAACTACGGTACTGTGCAGTATATACGGTAATAAATGTTCATTTTTTTTGTTAAACAATAAATGTGAATTCTTCTTCATTGAAAAATAAGACACCCCCTGAAAATAAGACGTAGCGCATATTTGGGAGCAAAAATTAATATAAGACGCGTCTTATTTTCGGGGAAACAGGGTAGGGAGTTTCCTGTCTACAGCCACGTGTTACGCTTCTTCTCTGTGCCTTGGCTCATCATCATTCTTTTTACCTACTGCTGAATGTGCATTCTACAAGACGTCTACCTGAATAAACCCTGGAATCTTCTCACATGCCTCTGCAGTCCAGTTGGATGCTGTCTGACAACATATACCTGGTGTGAGTACTGGTTCATAACTACAAGAGAAGTTACCCCAACGGATACGCTTGCAGCCATGTTATTGAGTCAGAATAGTCCTCCTCTCTCAAATAATGCACCAAGAAGGAGGAGTTGGAATGGAATGACACTTCCTTTGTGTGTATGAACTGATGATATATGTAAGTGATTACAATATTAGAGCCAAAGGTTGTTTTTTGGGGAAAACTGTACAATTCAGAGAAGGCTGTAGTACCCTGCTGGGCCACCTCCAACCTGGATACATGATGAGATACAGACGGACATGGAGGCTGTAGTACCCTGTTGGGCCACCTCTAGCCTGGATACATGATGAGATACAGACGGACATGGAGGCTGTAGTACCCTGCTCGGCCACCTCCAACCTGGATACATGATGAGATACAGACGGACATGGAGGCTGTAGTACCCTGCTCGGCCACCTCCAACCTGGATACATGATGAGATACAGACGGACATGGAGGCTGTAGTACCCTGTTGGGCCGCCTCTAGCCTGGATGCATGATGAGATACAGATGGACATGGAGGCTCTAGTACCCTGCTGGGCCACCTCCAACCTGGACACATGATGAGAAACAGACGGACATGGAGGCTCCAGTACCCTGTTGGGCCGCCTCTGGCCTGGATACATGATGAGATACAGACGGACATGGAGGCTGTAGTACCCTGTTGGGCCACCTCTAGCCTGGATGCATGATGAGATACAGATGGACATGAAGGCTCTAGTAGCCTGCTGGGCCACCTCCAACCTGGATACATGATGAGATACAGACAGACATGGAGGCTCCAGTACCCTGTTGGGCCGCCTCTGGCCTGGATGCATGATGAAATACAGATGGACATGGAGGCTGTAGTACCCTGTTGGGCTGCCTCTAGCCTGCATACATGATGAGATACAGTTGGGCATGTTGTCCTGCGACACATCTGCTAACAGACGTTACAACTGGGCCCCTAGAACCTGTACACTCATAGGCCGCCTGAGTTGGCATCCCAACTAGGACTAAATCTGCCAACTAGGCAGGGCAAGGAAGACTGGAACATGGAGGAGGTATTCTTGTGACACCCTTGCGTGTGCGGCCAAGCATTATCAGGTTAAAAAATGCTTCTTGGAAGCCCTGCCATGGAAGGTAACTCATGTGACTAAGCTCTTAGAAATGGCCCGGGCAGAGACAGGGGTCTGTAAAGGAGGTGCCACCTGTGTCTGGATGGTGGGCTACGAAACTGTTGAATCTGCTCGTGTTTCAAACGATTCTCTCTATTGGTGGTCTGTACAGGCCATCCAAAGCCAGTTCACCGTGTATGCGTACCCTCACATAACCATTGTTCCCAACACCTCTTAACAGCTTGTTCAGATGGCAGGCAGGTCGTCAAAACAACCATCCTGATTCTCTCATTCCAATGATGCGCCCCTATCAAACTCTGTTAACTGGGCAAAATGTCTTTGAGTGCATCGTAGAGAAGAAATGTCTTGTACATGGTGATTGGTTACTGCAGTCAGGTGATCTTCCCAGCATTCACAGCGATACTACATGGGTGTAATTTTACTAACCAGGAAAAGAGAGTAGAAACCTTACATCATAGACACTTTGAGAGCATACTCACGTAGGCCATTAAGTTTGTCTCAAAGTCATGCCAAGTCTGCTGAGAATTTAAAGAGACTGTAACTTGATTTTGCAAGGGCTGAAAGGCCGAGACAGTATTTTCAAGCATTATAACTGGGCTGCAAAGTTTTGAAACTCTGTGCCAAGAGATTGTACATCTGATTCAGCAGCCAAGTAAAGATTGCTACTGTTCACCGCAATGTGTGTACAGTCTCTTAATCTACCTGCCCAGAGGGTGTCACATGTTTACTGCTGTGCCATGTGCAGCGTCCAAGTGGGGCGTGCCGAAATGGGGGAGACCATAAGCAGGAAAGATGGTTGTCAAGGGTGACTCTGTAACCTCTCCCAAAAATGGCGACAATGTGCCTGGCTTGGTCGTTGCACAGCGGCACAAAGGGTTTTTGTAACTTATGGTTTCTAACAGTGATTTGTCATGTGACGCCAGTACTTCATTCGAGACTCTGGTACTTCAGGACGGGATATAAGACCCGAGTCCTGGTGGATTTGTTTTAGTAAACTGGAAGTGCACAGTTTTACTGTAGCGTTGCATTCCAAGGAAACACAACAGTAGTCTTGCAGTAATTTGGCAGAGATTAAGACTTGGTAGTGAGATGACATTACTTGGCAGTTGAAACAATAGAATACAATTCACTCTTCAACGCTCTCTATTTGACTCAGTATAACTCCCACAGTCCTAGTTATCTGTTAGGCTTACTGAACGATTATAAGGCAATAGTGAAGAGGAATATAAGATGGGCCTCTTTACTTTACCTGGCTTTGACTTCACCGGGTTTTTTTTTAGTAATTCACTGTTTTAGTGAAAAAACGACCCCGAATTCTCTCCTCCACACTCCTGGTAGGTAAGGAAGCTGGAGAATCCTGACTTACTGACTCAGAACACGTTTTGTCTCTTCTCACTCCGCGGAACTCCTGTTGCACGTCCTTCTCTGACGACTACCTCCTCCCGACTCTCTCTCTGTTCTCCTTCCAATTGCCTTCTCTTCCTGTCTAGCTCCTGTACTTTTTTGACTACTCGCCCTAACATCCTGTCTAAACTTGATATTTTTCCGCTCTGGGAGCTCACACCATCCACCTCTACCAATCAGTAATACCATGACAAGTAGCCAATAAGCAGCCAGCTGTTGCCAAGCAGTTAGCTTTAGCTTTGAAAAGAAATGAGGAAGTTAGAGTTTCTCCAATGTACAGCACCGTCTCCTAGGAGCCCATAGCTAGGTGCTACAGGACAAATGATTGTGACTATTCTGGAAGACCCTCTGGGCCACTTCACCATGCACTATCCAGCTGCCCATTACGCCCCTTTAAATAGTGTCACTCTTTCATAATGTGAAGATTTGGTGGACTAATGACTGGTTGCATCAACCATTCTGATGATGGTTTGCACCAAAACCAAGTTCAAATGATCTGCGATCACCGGTTCAACTTAAAAGAAATATATTGTGCACAGTGATTGGCTACTGTAGTCAAGTGATCTTCCCAGAATTCATAGCGATAGTAAAAACATGCAGCTAACCCAGGGAAAAGCTTATCAGGCTATCAGCTTAGTCCACCATCTTGGATTTGACCAGGTTGAACTTAGATCAACTAGTTTCATCTGCCAAAATCGGAGGATCAACTTGAACCGAGATTTGAACCACAATCCCGGACTAAATCTCAGATCAAAACTTTGGTGAACCGGCCCTAAAGGACTCTTCTTGTATAGTACCAAGTTGTGCGATTCACTTCAGGCCCGTAGACATGGCTGCTGTAGATCTATGGCCTTCCATGAAGACAGCGATATGAGAAAGCTCTATCTCTGTGATGAATCTCTCGCCGTAACAAATCTCTTACTTTAAATATAGACACTAAGGGACAGAATATTAAATAATAGATGGATTACGCTGTATTAATACGCCGTGTTGGTAGACGGCCATAAATCCTGTCGAGAGAAGCTGCCACTTTGACAAAAGACAGCAAAACAATCCTTTTGCATATGTAGCAAGGCTCACGAGATAAGATACGCCGCTATCCTGCTGAATCGCCGCCAAAAAAATGAAACTCTCAACAAACCAACTGGTTCTCACACCAAGTACTGTCCCCAGGGCGGCCGGCTCCGGGGGTGTGGGTGAAATTAAAGATCGGTTTATTTGACTTCAGATAAAATTATCTCCCCAGATCTGCACAGACAGAATCTGACGCGTCCTATTTTTTCCTCTTCTTCTCCCAGAGAGCGCTGCAGGCTCCACGGGGGCTCCCGCAGTGAGAACAGCGTTGTGAAGATCCATCTGTACTGATCAAAATAATAGAAAGTAATCATAATGATATTTATTCAGGGGGTTTAATGTCTTGTCGCGGGCAATAGAGGCTCCGCTGTTAAGCTGCCACATTTTTTTAGGTCATTATGAGAACACATTTGTACGCGGCTAATGGAACCGAATGCAAAAGAGGAAGACAAATTATCCTTTTCAGGAAGCTAATGGGAGCGGGAAGAGGGGGGTGCAGAATCAAAACAATCCGGTTTTATCTCCTCTGTCTCCGAGTACTGGGGCCGCTCGGAGCAATCAGCGCACGGAAGGCAAATTCTGCTGGTGGGGAGCTCACATAAAACAGAGAATATTTGAGAATCGGGGTCTTGCGGTTCACAGACGGCTGTAGCCTCGGAAGTGGAAGAGCTTTAAAATCATTATGCAATTTTCTGTACTTTCATCTTGCGCGTTCGTATAATTGGATGCAGTTTTCTAGAGTTGGATAAATATATATCCTGGGATCCCTCTGAGCGAATTCCCAGCGACTGGTTGGATATAAATAGATAATTCAGGTTTTACTGGAGTCAATTGAGTATGCAGAAAAAAAGAAGAAATAGAAATGATTCTCTCAGGGTATCCCTACAGAATAGAGCTGTGCCGCCTCCATTGATGTCACCAGCGCCAAGGGAATAGAGAAGAGGGGGTCTAATAAGTGATACTAGTCATAAAAGAACTATCATCCTTCTCATAGGAAAGAGTACAGTAGCACTTATATTCTTGTACATAGGGGGCAGTATTATAGTAGTTATATTCTTGTACATAGGGGGCAGTATTATAGTAGTTATATTCTTGTACATAGGGGGCAGTATTATAGTAGTTATATTCTTGTACATAGGGGGCAGTATTATAGTAGTTATATTCTTGTACATAGGGGGCAGTATTATAGTAGTTATATTCTTGTACATAGGGGGCAGTATTATAGTAGTTATATTCTTGTACATAGGGGCAGTATTATAGTAGTTATATTCTTGTACATAGGGAGCAGTATTATAGTAGTTATATTCTTGTACATAGAGGGCAGTATTATAGTAGTTATATTCTTGTACATAGCAGCAGTATTATAGTAGTTATATTCTTGTACATAGGGGGCAGTATTATAGTAGTTATATTCTTGTACATAGGAGCAGTATTATAGTAGTTATATTCTTGTACATAGGAGGAGTATGATAGTAGTTATATTCTTGTACATAGGGAGCAGTATTATAGTAGTTATATTCTTGTACATAGGGAGCAGTATTATAGTAGTTATATTCCTGTACATAGGGGCAGTATTATAGTAGTTATATTCTTGTACATAGGGGGCAGTATTATAGTAGTTATATTCTTGCACATAGGGAGCAGTATTATAGTAGTTATATTCTTGTACATAGGAGGAGTATGATAGTAGTTATATTCTTGTACATAGGGAGCAGTATTATAGTAGTTATATTCTTGTACATAGGGAGCAGTATTATAGTAGTTATATTCCTGTACATAGGGGGCAGTATTATAGTAGTTATATTCTTGTACATAGGGGGCAGTATTATAGTAGTTATATTCTCGTATATAGGAGGCAGTATTATAGTAGTTATATTCTTGTACATAGAAGCAGTATTATAGTAGTTATATTCTTGTACATAGAGAGCAGTATTATAGTAGTTATATTTTTGTACATAGGGGGCAGTATTATAGTAGTCATATTCTTGTACATACGGGAGCAGTATTATAGTAGTTATATTCTTGTACATACGGGAGCAGTATTATAGTAGTTATATTCTTGTACATAGGAGCAGTATTATAGTAGATATATTCTTGTACATAGGGGGCAGTATTATAGTAGTTATATTCTTGTACATAGGAGCAGTATTATAGTAGTTATATTCTTGTACATCGGGGCAGTATTATAGTAGTTATATTCTTGTACATAGGGGGCAGTATTATAGTAGTTATATTCTTGTACATCGGGGCAGTATTATAGCAGCTATATTCCTGTACATCGGGGCAGTATTATAGTGATTATATTCCTGTACATAGGGGGCAGTATTATAGTAGTTATATTCTTGTACATAGAGAGCAGTATTATAGTAGTTATATTTTTGTACATAGGGGGCAGTATTATAGTAGTTATATTCTTGTACATACGGGAGCAGTATTATAGTAGTTATATTCTTGTACATCGGGGCAGTATTATAGTAGTTATATTCTTGTACATAGGGGGCAGTATTATAGTAGTTATATTCTTGTACATCGGGGCAGTATTATAGTAGTTATATTCTTGTACATAGGAGCAGTATTATAGTAGTTATATTCTTGTACATAGGAGGCAGTATTATAGTAGTTATATTCTTGTACATAGGGGGCAGTATTATAGTAGTTATATTCTTGTACATAGGGGCAGTATTATAGTAGTTATATTCTTGTACATAGGGGGCAGTTTAATAATAGTTATATTCTTGTATATAGGAGGCAGTATTACGGTAGTTATATTCTTGTACATAGAGCAGTATTATAGTAGTTATATTCTTGTACATTGGAGGCAGTATTATAGTAGTTATATTCATGTACATAGGAGCAGTATTATAGTAGTTATATTCTTGTACATAGGAAGCAGTATTATAGTAGCTATATTCTTGTACATAGGGGCAGTATTATGGTAGTTATAGTCTCGTATATACGGAGGCAGTATTATTGTAGTTATATTCTTGTACATAGGGCGCAGTATTATAGTAGTTATATTCTTGTACATAGGGGGCAGTATTATAGTAGTTATATTCTTGTACATAGGAGCAATATTATAGTAGTTATATTCTTGTACAT
The DNA here is from genome assembly GCF_035609145.1 of Eleutherodactylus coqui. Classification (NCBI taxonomy): domain Eukaryota; kingdom Metazoa; phylum Chordata; class Amphibia; order Anura; family Eleutherodactylidae; genus Eleutherodactylus; species Eleutherodactylus coqui. Next base: position 235,060,934 of record NC_089842.1, read on the forward strand.
AGGGGGCAGTATTATAGTAGTTACATTCTTGTACATAGGGGGCAGTGTTATAGTAGTTATATTCTTGTACATAGGGGGCGTTATTATAGTAGTTATATTCTTGTACATAGGGGGCAGTATTATAGTAGTTATATTCTTGTACATAGGGGGCAGTATTATAGTAGTTATATTCTTGTACATAGGGGGCAGTATTATAGTAGTTATATTCTTGTACACAGGGGCAGTATTATAGTAGTTATATTCTTGTACATAGGGGGCAATATTATAGTAGTTATATTCTTGTACATAGGCGGCAATATTATAGTAGTTTTATTCTTGTACATAGGGAGCAGTATTATAGTAGTTATATTCTTGTACACAGGGGGCAGTATTATAGTAGTTTTATTCTTTTACATAGGAGGCAGTATTATAGTAGTTATATTCTTGTACATAGGGGGCAGTATTATAATAGTTATATTCCTATACACAGGGGGCAGTATTATAGTAGCTATATTCTTGTACATAGTGGGTGGTATAATAGTTCTATTCTTGTACATAGGAGGCAGTATTATAGTAGTTATATAACTGTACATAGGGGGCAGTATTACAGTAGCTATATTTGAGTATATCGAAGGCTGTTTTATAGTAGATGTGTTCTTGTACATAGGAGACTTTAGAGCAAAAATGTCCTGTTTAGCGCTTCACGGGATAAAGGAGTGGAGATGGGGTGTATAGATTACACCAAATCGTGTAGTTTAATGGCAACGCGTTTCAGCCCTCTGTGGGGCCTTTTTCAAGCATATAAAATCACATAATACAATCATTAATATAGGGAATTAAAAATGACTTACAGTTAGAGATCATTGCAGCCCTCGCGGCAGGCGCCATGTTGTGGGCGGAGTCACCGCGCCAGCGTCATGACTAGAGATGAGCGAACATGTCCGTTACGGACACATCCGCACCCGGACACCGGCTTTGCCGAACACTGCAGTGTTCGCGCGTAAAGGTCCGGGTGCCGCCGGGGGGCGGGGAGATGCGCGGCGGCGCGGGCGGCAGTAGCGGGGAACAGGGGGGAGCCCTCTCTCTCTCCCTCTCCCCCCCCACTCCCCGCCGCACCCCCCCGCGCTGCCACGGCGGCCCCCGAACTTTTTCGCCCGAACACTGAAGTGTTCGCAAAGTTCGGTGTTCGGGCGAAAAAGGGGCGGGGCCGAACGTGTTCGCTCATCTCTAGTCATGACGTCAGTGCGTATGGGGATGCGTACAAACAACTGAAATAAAAACAAAATCCTCCTAGTTAGCATGGGTGCTAGGAGGTGGCACAACCGACCTAAGTATGAAGACCTTCTTACTTGCATATTGTATTAAAATCTGAAGGTTCCGGGTATCGGCTCCGGTCATGTGATGCGTGTACGTGATGACGTCATCACGTGCGACACGCGTATGGGTCCTCAGATGATGATGCTTAGATAAACCCAAGTCATGTGATGTGGGCACGGTGTGGCGTCATCACGCACAGCATACTAAGAGGGGGCGTTGTTAACCCTTGGTGTCTGTTTGGCTTTGTATCTCAAGCAACATAATTAGAGCAGTTATCTTCTATGTGCGGGATGTGCACATTTGTTAGAAAGAACCACGGAGAACAGTGTCTCCAAAGTCCTATGTTTATGCACTAGGCATGCACAGTTCCTGGATTTCATAAGGATAGGTTGCTTGTTAGAACCAATAAAAAAGTATTTGTTCTTTTTTTATTCTAAAAAATATATATATTTGATATTAAAATTAGATAAGAGGTGGAGGAAGGGGGTGGGAAGGGGAATGTATATATATATTAAATGGCCAGTATTGAACTTGACGGGCTATGTAAGCAACCTAACATAGTACCTCACTAAAAGTTATGCCGTATACAGTTTCTACTATATTAATACATAGAAGATATATACAAATAAATATAAGTCAATGTAAGTTAATATAAATAAATACCTGTGATGTTAATGGTATTTTTTATATATATGTAGTACTGGTGAGTAGGGAGTATGAATAACATAAACTAATGTAAAAATGGCAGAGTGTGATTTGGCCAATTAAACTGTTGTTTTAAATTTTTTCTAATATTTCGTTTAGGCCATTCGGAACCAGTGTATTTAATTTAAAAATCCAAAACATCTCTTTCTTTCGGAGGTCTGGAATGGATTTGTTGGATATGTACTCCAAAGGGGTCACCTTTAAACCTGAAGGATCGCAATTGTGTTTTTTAAAAAAATGTCGGGACACGCTATGTTTTAGATAGCCTTTTCTTATGTTGCATTTATGTTGCGATATCCTTACTCTCAATGGGTTGCTGGTACGTCCTACATATTTCTCCAAACACGGGCATTCTAACAGATAGATTACATATGGTGTTTCACATGTTAAATGCTGTTTGATATCGGTGTATTCTTCACCATTGATCTTTATTTCCTTAGTTCGATGTGTTATATGGGAGCAGCATTTGCATTTTTTATGGCCACATCGAAAAACTCCATTACTTAGTTCGATGGTTTTTTCCTTCTGTTTTTCTTTTTCTTTCGCTGGACGTGAGGGTGCTAATAGATTCTTTAGGGTTTTATTTTTGCGAAAAATACAAATTGGATTTTTTGGCAGGTTTTTATGAAGATATGGATCTTCTCTTAGTGTGAACCAATTCTTTCGTAGAATTCCCTTGATGCTGTTAACATGTGAACTATATTTTGTGATGAAAGCAGATTGGTATTTTTTCTCTGGTTTCTTTTCTATCTTCGTTATCTTTTCATTTTCCTTTTTATCTTTATTCTCACTGCTTTTTTCTTTTTCTTCTTTTTCTTCTGTGGCATTATTCATGGAACCACCCCCAGTTTCACTTAGTACTTTTTTGTATGCAAAGTCCGTAATGGTTTTGGGGTACCCTTTATCACGAAATCTGCTGGTAATAATTTTTGCTTGATCGACAAAATCTTTGTCGTCTGTGCAGTTGCGTCTGATCCTTTTATATTGCCCATACGGTACGTTAAGTTTCCACTTTTTATAATGACAGCTATGGAAATTAAGATAGCTATTTGTGTCGACCCGTTTAAAATGAGTTTTTGTATTAATTGTATTCTCTTTGGTTGATGTTAACTCCAAATCTAAAAACACCACATTGTTTTCACTGATGTGATCAGTGAACCTGAAATTATATTGGTTCTTATTGAGATCTATTATGTACTCTGTGAGCTCTTCTTTATTGCCCTTCCAGATTAACAAGATGTCGTCAATATATCTTCTAAAAAGTATAATACGTGGGTCATTAAATCTGGTACGTTCAAAGACCCCCAAAACAAGATTTGCAAAGGATGGGGCACATTTCGTGCCCATCGCGGTCCCCAGTATCTGCATATAATAAGTGGATTGATATGAAAAATAATTATTTTGTAATATGAATAAAATTGCTTTGATTAGAAAGGTTTTTTGCTGGACTGGCATTAAAGGGTCCTCGTTAAGGATTATCTCTATAGACTCAATCCCTTGTTGGTGGTTGATGTTTGAATACAGGGATTCCACGTCTAGGGTGCACCATATGTAATCCGGTTCCCAATTTATTTCTTTCAGTTGCTCTAGTAGATGCCCTGAGTCTTTTACATATGATGGCAAGGTTACCACATATTTTTGCAATTGTGCATCTACGTATTCTGACAATTTGTTCGTGATGGAGCCCATCCCGGCTATGATGGGACGGCCTGGAGGATTAAACAGATTCTTGTGTATTTTTGGTATGTGGTAAAAGTAGGGTTTGTCATGAGTAATGTCACAGATGTATTTGTATTCTATATTGGTAAGGCTATTGGAGGAGAGTGCCTCTTTCATCAGTTTTTGAAATTCCACCAAAATATCTTTGGTAGGGTCCTTTGTTAATTTGCGATAATATATCTTATCATCTAGGATTCTCAATGATTCCTGATGATATTGTTGGTAGTCTAACACTACTATCCCTCCCCCTTTGTCCGCAGACCTAATAACTATATCCTTCTTCTGTTGAAGGGCTTTTAAAGTGGCCCTCTGGGTACGAGTCAGGTTGGATTTCCCTACTGTACTTTTTTCACACATCTGCCTCAAATCCTTCAGAACATTATGATAAAACAGCTCTATATATTCTCCTTTACTTTCAATGGGGTAGAACTTGGTTTTTGGTTTCAAGTCTGTTGGGACAGGATCATAAAGACAAAAAACTTCTTCCCTATGCGTCTCGTCTAACGTAGGGGTGTTAGAATTCCCATTATGCATTTCTTTTCCTCCCTCTTTGATAATGAAATATCGATTTAAAGTTAGCTTTTTGATGAATGAATTCAAGTCTACAAACAAATCAAACAACTTGGATCCTGTTGTAGGACAGAACGAAAGGCCTTTGGCCAGTAATTCAACTTCTTTTCTTTTTAGTATATAATTCGATATGTTGAATATACCGTGTAATTTGGCTTGATCGAAATCCATTAGATCTTCTTCTGCATTACGTTCCGTTCTTTTGTCCTTGTTGCTCTTTGCAGCACGTTTCCCTCCTCTCTTCTCTCTTCTCTCTACACGCATCACATGACCGGAGCCAATACCCGGAACCTTCAGATTTTAATACAATATGCAAGTAAGAAGGTCTTCATACTTAGGTCGGTTGTGCCACCTCCTAGCACCCATGCTAACTAGGAGGATTTTGTTTTTATTTCAGTTGTTTGTACGCATCCCCATACGCACTGACGTCATGACGCTGGCGCGGTGACTCCGCCCACAACATGGCGCCTGCCGCGAGGGCTGCAATGATCTCTAACTGTAAGTCATTTTTAATTCCCTATATTAATGATTGTATTATGTGATTTTATATGCTTGAAAAAGGCCCCACAGAGGGCTGAAACGCGTTGCCATTAAACTACACGATTTGGTGTAATCTATACACCCCATCTCCACTCCTTTATCCCGTGAAGCGCTAAACAGGACATTTTTGCTCTAAAGTTTCCACTCCACGGGGTTCCTTATTACTAGGGAACCCTGACATCCTAGCAGCTCTCCGTTTTTCAGGATTGGGAAGAAGGATACATGGATCAAACTTTTCTATAGGCTATCCCGGAATTGGAGGTACTAGTGGGTTTTCCCACCCTGGGAAACTCACTAAGTACCGGGTAAGTCCTTTTCTTTTACCTAATTATACTACAGTATTTCCATATAGCACTGAAGGAGCGCTACTTCTGATCCCGACCCTTTTATTCTTGTACATAGGAGGCACTATTATATTTACACAGGAGCAGTATTATAGTAGTTAAACTCTTGTACAAAGGAGTCGTATTATAGTAGTTATATTCTTGTACATAGGGGACAGTATTATAGTAGTTATATTCTTGTACATAGGGGACAGTATTATAGTAGTTATATTCTTGTACATAGGGGACAGTATTATAGTAGTTATATTCTTGTACATAGAAGGCAGTATTATAGTAGTTATATTCTTATACACAGGGTCAGTATTATAGTAGTTATATTCTTGTTAGAGATGAGCGAGCACCAAAATGCTCAGGTGCTCGTAGCTTGAGTCCAACATTCCGTAATACTCGAGAGCTCATTTCAAGTAACGAACCCCATGGAAGTCAATGGGAGACTCGAGTATTTTTGTATGGGACCGATGCTCCGCATAGGTGACGACTTGTCAAACACGAGAAAACATCAGAAAGTCATGGAAACACCATAGAAACGGATAGGGAAGGGCAGGGGCAGCATGCATGGCTGCATCTGAGGCTCCCAGGTCCCACTATTAAGCCAAAATGGGGGCAAGAGTCTGGCGTCATCCCCCTAACAATTTTTACTTTGGACAAACCCTCATTAGCAAGGCACACCTTAGCTAAGCACCGCACTACCTGCAACCAAGGACAATCACTGCCTGCGGGTGACACCACGTCCACAGCACACTCAAAAGTTTCCCTGCGCAGCGTTCAGCTGCCCTCATGCCACACGCTCGCTTCATAGCCACACCACCCTCATGTCTATTTATAAGTGCACTGGATGAGGAGGAACCGGAGGCACACACTGCAGAGGGTTGGCAGGGCCAGGCAGCGACCCTCTTTGAAAGTGTGAGCGATAGCCCACAGTGCTATTGAGAATTGATGATAAATTGACGTGCGATCATCATTCCAATCCCGCGCCACCTGTCACAAAATTGTCAGGAGCCGCAAATGTGGGCATAAAGGAGACTCAGGTGCCAGCACTTCTACACATCTCCACAATGCAGCAATACTTTGTGTGGGAAGCACGTGAGCGACCCCAGGGTCAGGCTCGGTCCCAGCCTCCACCTTGTGTGACCCACACAAGAAGAAATCAGAGCTCCCAAACATGGCAGAGTTTCACCCCACCAAGGACCTCGGCCCACATTTCTACCCTAGTCAGTCATTGTATTTGTGCCAGACAGGTAAAACAACGCAATGGGAATTTTTTGTGCACCCACAGCATAGGCAAGCCCAAAGAACTCAAGCATGGTATTACACATGAGGAAATCAGAGTTCCCAAACATGGCAGAGTTTCACACTGCTAAGGACCTCGGCCTACTTTTCTCCCCTAGTCAGTCAGTGTATTTGTGTCAGACAGGTAAAACACTGCTATGGGAAGTCTTTGTGCACTCACAGCAAGGGCGAGCCAAAGGAACCCAAGGAAAGTATTAAACATGAAGCAATTACAGTGCCCAAACATGGCAGACTTTCACTCCGCCAAGGCCTCTGCACACACCCTCAGCAATCGTCGGCATAAAGCGGACTCTGATGCTAGTACAGCTGTGAACGTCTCATTAATGCAGTAACGCTTCTTTTTTTTGGGCCCAAACCAGTGTCTCAGATAACTGTGGTAACATGAGAGAAAATACATGTTGCCCAGTACTGATCCTCCGACCACAAGCAGGCGGAGGAGGTGACATAACAAGGCCAAAAAAATGTGACCGAGGTAGGACCCGCAATAGTCTGTGTGGGAAGTATGTGAGCGAGCCCCGGGTCAGGCTCAGTCCCAGCTTCCACCTTGTGTGACCCAAGGTGCCCTGAGTTACATAGCAATGGGAAATCCATGTGTCCATACACTATTCATTCTGTGTAGGTGTCAGATAGCTGAACCACGCAATAGGAAAGCCATCTGCACTCTGCACCGTACCCAAGTCAGTCAGTGTATTTGTGCCGGACAGGTAAAACACCGCTATCGGAAGTCTTTGTGCACCCACAGCATAGGCGAGCCAAAGGAACCCAAGAAAAGTATTAAACATGAAGCAATTACAGTGCCCAAACATGGCAGACTTTCACTCCGCCGAGGACCTCGGTCTCTGCCCACACCCTCAGCAATCGAGGGTATAAAGCAAACTCCGATGCTAGTACAGCTGTGAACGTCTCAGTAAAGGCCAAGAAACCATGACCAAGGTAAGACCCACAATAGTTGGTGTCGAAAGCATGTGAGCGGGCCCTGGGTCAGGCTCGGTCCCAGCCTCCACCTTTTGTGACCCAAGGTGCCCTGAGTTACATAGCAATAGGAAATCATTCGGTGTTGGTGTCAGCTAGCTCAACACTGCAATGGGGAACATTTCTGTAGCAGAATTATAGGCAGACCCCTGTAACATTTCTGTTGCAGAGGTATAGGCAGACCCCTGTAACATTCCTGTAGCAAAGGTATAGGCAGACCCCAGTAACATTTCTGTAGCAAAGGTATAGGCAGACCCCAGTAACATTTCTGTACCAGAAGTATAGGCAGACCCCTGTAACATTTCTGTAGAAGAAGTATAGGCAGACCCCTGTAACATTTCTGTAGCAGAAGTATAGGCAGACCCCAGTAACATTCCTGTAGCAGAAGTATAGGCAGACCCCAGTAACATTCCTGTAGCAAAGGTATAGGCAGACCCTAGTAACATTTTTGTAGCAGAAGTATAGGCAGACCCCAGTAACATTTTTGTAGCAGAAGTATAGGCAGACCCCTGTAACATTTCTGTAGCTGAAGTATAGGCAGACCCCTGTAACATTTCTGTGGCAGAAGTATAGGCAGACCCCAGTAACATTTCTGTGGCAGAAGTATAGGCAGACCCCAGTAACATTTCTGTAGCAGAAGTATAGGCAGACCCCTGTAACATTCCTGTAGCAAAGGTATAGGCAGACCCCAGTAACATTTCCGTAGCAGAAGTAAAGGCAGACCCCTGTAACATTTCTGTAGCAGACTTATAGGCGAACCCCTGATACATTGGTGTACCATGAGTGTAGGCGAAGGCCGGAAAAATTAGTTAGATAACAGTATAGGCGAGGGCCAGAAACATTTGTGTACCAAAAGTACAAGTGTACCCCTGAAAAATTGCTCAACCGCGAGGGTTCGTTAAACCCGCAAACATTTTTGAAAAAAAAGCACGCTGTTGCTTAATTTGTAGCAGAGCCTGGAGGCAGCCCTGTGAAAGAAATTGGTTTCTGTTAAAGTATCAATACAATACTTTTGAAACTTTGAAAAATTATTTAAAAAATTGTAAGCAGAGAAGATAAGTCTTGGGAAAACCAGCCTTTGTTCATCTTAATGAGTGTAAGGATGTCGGCACTGGCAGTTGACAGGCGGGTACGCTTATCCGTGATGATTCCCCCAGCTGCACCAAACACCCTCTCTGACAAGACGCTAGAGGCAGGGCAGGCCAGCACCTCCAGGGCATACAGCGCAAGTTTGCGCCACGTGTCCAGCTTTGACACCCAATAGTTGTATGGAGCAGAGGCATCACGGAGGATGGTGGTACGATCGGCTACGTACTCCCTCACCATCTTTTTACAGTGCTCCCTCAGACTCAGAAACTTGCCTGTCTCCTAATCCCACAGCAGTCGGCTGTGATTCACCTGGACTAGGAACTTGGTCTGTGCCCACACCCTCACTTGGACATCTGCGTCCTCGTCCACGTCCACGCCCTCGACCCTTAGCCCTTCTCCTCATCATGGCGGATTAAGAATAGAGCAGGGCCCAAATAAATTACCCCACTGTACAGCACTGACAACTGTGGCTTAATTTACCGCACACAGAGACTTGTAGATAGCGGAGGCTCTATGCTGTGGCTTGAAAAAAATGAACCCGCTGTCTTGCGCTGATACCTAGCGGTAATTTACTGCTTGCAGAGACTTGTAGATAATAGAGGCTGTGTGGAGTGGGAGAAAACTCTAAAGCCAGTGGATAGTGCTGGTAACTGCGGCTATCTCAACCCCAGGAACGGAAATGGTATTGTGAGACGCTCTGCACAGCGGCAGAGCTGAAATACTTTGCAGTGGCCCCGGTAATATTACAGTACTGTTTAGCGGTGAGACCGCTGTCTAATGCACTGCAGACACAGAATGGTATAAATGTAAGCGCTGCGGAATAAGTTGGCGCTATACAAATAAAGATTATTATTTATTAAATGAGGTAGTTCGCAGCAGGCTAGGAATTATGAGTGCACTTTCACGGTGACAGCGGTATTGTACGTCACTGCAGCCACAACAAAAGTATTACTAAAAGGCTGCAAACAAGCCTAGCTGCATAATACAAAAATTGAAGCACTACTACTCCCAGCAGGCTCCAAGTAAAATGCACACGGTCAGATGTAGCCCAACGAAGGAGCTTTGGGGTTTTTGCATGGAGGATACGGACTGTATAGTGTATACAACTTTCCCTATAGAAGTGGCTGTGCCCCAACAGTCTGTTATGCACTGCAGACACAGAACGGTATAAATGAAGTTGTTCGCAGCAGGCTAGGAAATATTTGAGTGCAGTTACACAGTGAGAGCTGGTTGTACGGCATATGATGGCCAAGCAACCCCACAAGGTGGGACGAAGGCCGTTCACCGCCTCCGGGTCACACCACTGCCTCTTCCCCTGTGCCCCAACCTGCCACACAGATCCAATCCCCCTCCCAGGACACAGGCACGAGCACCTCCCGGCCTGCACCCACACCCTCACCTCCGCTGTACTCCACCCCATCCAGCAATGTTTCTCAGTGCAGCGTTCAGCTGTTGCTAACACAAGCATTGGAAAGAAAGCACAAATACGCCGCCACACACCCACAGGCACAAGCTTTAAACGTGCACATTGCCAAATTAATCAGCCCGGAGATGCTGCCGTACAGGCTTGTGGAAAGGGAGGCTTTCAAAAACATGATGGCGGCGGCGGTCCCGCGGTACTCGGTCCCCATTCACCACTATTTTTCCCGGTGTGCCGTCCCAGCCCTACACCAGCACGTCTCCCGCAACATCAATTGTGCCCTCACCAATGCGGTTACTGGGAAGGTCCACTTAACCACGGACATGTGGACAAACACAGACCGGCAGGGCCACTATATCTCCCTGACGGCACATTGGGTGAATTTGGTAGAGCCTGGGACCGCTCACGTCCTACCCGCACCCAGAATAGCGGGACCTACCTCGGTGCTGGTATCTGCAGTGTTTTATGCCACCTCCTCCAAACCCTCCCCCTCCTCCGCCACCTCTACCTCTCAATTAAGAAGTGTGAGCACGTCGCCAGCAGTCGGTATCGCGCATCGTGGCAGCACAGTGGTGGGCAAGCGTCAGCAGGCCGTGCTGAAACTAATCAACTTAGGTGACAAGAGGCACACGGCCCCCGAACTGTTGCAGGGTCTGACAGAGCAGACCGACCTCTGGCTTTCGCCGCTGAGCCTCCAACCGGGCATGGTCGTGTGTGACAACGGACGTAACCTGGTAGCGGCTCTGCATCTCAGCAGCCTCACACACATGCCATGCCTGGCCCACGTCTTCAATCTAGTGGTTCAGCGGTTTCTGAAAAACTACCCCACTTGTCTGACCTGCTCGGCAAGGTGCGCCGCGTCTGCGCACATTTCCGCAAGTCCACCACGGACGCTGCCACACTGAGGATCCTGCAACATCGGTTTCAGCTGCCAGAGCACCGACTGCTGTGCGACGTGCCCACACGCTGGAATTCTATGCTGCGCATGTTGGCCAGGCTATATGAGCAGCGTAAAGCAATAGTGGAATACCAACTCCAACATGGGCGGCGTAGTGGTAGTCAACCTCCCCAATTCTTTACTGAGGAGTGGGCCTGGATGGCAGATATCTGCCAGGTCCTCGGAAACTTTGAGGAGTCTACCCAGATGGTGAGCGGCGATGCGGCAATCATTAGCGTTACCATCCCGCTGCTTTGCCTGCTGAGAAGTTCGCTGCAAAGCATAAAGGCCAATACTTTGTGGTTGGAACAGGAGACGGGGGATGACAGTATGTCGCTTGATAGCCAGACCACCCTCATGTCTATATCTCAGCGCGTTTTGGAGGAGGAGGAGGAGGGGGAAGAGACAGCTGGGCATACTGCAGAGGGTACCCATGCTGCTTGCCTGTCATTTGTTCAGCGTGTATGGGCTGAAGAGGAGGAGGAGGATCCTGAAAGTCATCTTCCTAGTGAGGACAGCGATGTGTTGCGTACTGGTACCCTGGCACACATGGCTGACTTCATGTTAGGCTGCCTTTCTCGTGACCCTTGCGTTAGACGCATTCTGGCCAACATGGATTAGTGGGTGTACACCCTTCTCGACCCACGGTATAAGGAGAACCTTTCCACTCTCATTCCCGAAGAGGAAAAGGGTGCGAGAGTGATGCAATACCACAGGGCCCTGGTGGCAAAAGTGATGCTAAATTTTCCATCTGACAGCACTAGTGGCAGAAGACGCAGTTCCAAGGGCCAACTAGCAGGGGAAGCGCGGGGATCAGGCAGCATGTCCAGCGCAGGCAGGGGAACACTCTCCAAGGCCTTTGTCAGCTTAATGGCTCCCCAGCAAGACTATGTCACCACTCCCCAGTCAAGACTGAGTCGGAGGGAGCACTGTAAAAAGATGGTGAGGTAGTACGTAGCCGATCATACCACCGTCCTCCATGATACCTCGGCTCCATACAACTATTGGGTTTCAAAGCTGGACACGTGGCACGAACTTGCGCTGTATGCCCTGGATGTGCTGGCCTGCCCTGCAGCTAGCGTGTTGTCAGAGAGGGTGTTTAGTGCAGCTGGGGGAATCATCACGGATAAGCGTACCCACCTGTCAACTGCCAGTGCCGACAGGCTTACACTCATAAAGATGAACAAAGGCTGGATTTCCCCAGACTTATCTTCTCCACCGGCAGAGAGCAGAGGAACCTAAAGATTCTTTTCGCTGCAACCGGAGAAAAAAGCATTCTCTATCACAGGACAAAAAGGGGGAATTAGCTTTGTCAATCACTCTCAGATATTATTACTCCTCCTCCTCCTACTCCTCCTCCTAAAACAGCATGTCATCACGCTGATCTGCCAATTTTTCTCCGGCCCAAAAGGCTCTACTTATAATTTTTTTACAATTTTTTTTACTATACTTCTGCTACAGAAATGTTACTGGGGTCTTCCTATACTTTTACTACAGAAATGTTACTGGGGTCCGCCTATACCTTTGCTACAGAAATGTTACTGGGGTCCGTCTATACTTTTACTACAGAAATGTTACTGGGGTCTGCCTATACTTCTGCTACAGAAATGTTACTGGGGTCTGCCTATACTTCTGCTACAAAAATGTTACTGGGGTCTGCCTATACTTCTGCAACATAAATGTTACTGGGGTCTGCCTATACTTCTTCTACATAAATGTTACTGGGGTCTGCCTATACTTCTTCTACATAAATGTTACAGGGGTCTGCCTATACTTCTGCTACAGAAATGTTTCAGGGGTCTGCCTTCCCCTTGCAGTGTTGAGCTATCTGTGTGGGGACACATGGATTTCCCATTGCTATGTAACTCAGGGCACCTTAGGTCACACAAGGTGGAGGCTGGACCGAGCCTGACCCTGGGTCCGCTCACGTGCTTCCCACACAGACTATAGCGGGTCCTGGTCATGGTTTCTTGGCCTTGTAATGCCACCTCCTCCTCCTGCTTGGGGTCATGGGATCAGCACTGAGCAACATGTATTTTTTCCCGTGTTACCACAGTTATCTGAGACACTCGTTTGGGCCAAACAAGAGGAGCGTTACTGCACTAATGAGACGTTCACAGCAGTACTAGCATCGGAGTCAACTCTATGCCCACGATTGCTGAGGGTGTGTGCAGAGGTCTCTGTCCTCGGCGCAGTGAAAGTCTGCCATGTTTGGGCTGTGTAATTTCTTCAGGTTTATTACTGTCTTTGGGATCCTTTGGCTCGCCTATGCTGTGGGTGCACAAAGACTTCCCATAGCAGTGTTTTACCTGTCTGGCACAAATACACTGACTGACTTGGGTAGGGTGCAGAGTGCAGATGGCTTTCCCCTTGCGATGTCGATTGAGGTATCCGACACGTACACAGAATGATAAGTATGGATTTTCCCATTGCTATGTAACTCGCGGCACCTTGGGTCACATAAGGTGTTTGCTGGGACCGAGCCTGACCCAGGACCCGCTCACATACTTCCCACACAGACTATAGCGGATCCTGGTCATGGTTTCTTGGCCTTGTAATGCCATCTCCTTCTCCTGCTTGGGGTCATGGGATCAGCACTGGGCAACATGTATTTTCTCTTAGACACTCTGAGTTATCTGAGATAATGGTTTGGGCCAAACAAAAGGAGCGTTACTGCATTAATGAGATGTTCACTGCTGTACTAGCATCGGAGTCCACTTTATGCCGACGATGGCTGAGGGTGTGGGCAGAGGCCTATGTCCTGGGGGAAATGCAAGTGCGCCAGGTTGGGCCTGTGGAACTTCTTCCTGGTTAATCCAGTCTTTAGAGACTGTAAGCTACCGCAACTAATTAAATGAGACGTTCACAGCTTTACTAGCATCGAAGTACGCTTTATGCCCACGATTTCTGAGGGTGTGGGCAGAAGCCGAGGTCCTCGGCAGAGTGAAAGTCTGCCATGTTTGGGCACTGTAATTGCTTCATGTTTAATACTTTCCTTGGGTTCCTTTGGCTCGCCTATGTTGTGAGTGCACAAAAACTTCCCATAGCAGTGTTTTACCTGTCTGACACAAATACACTGACTGACTAGGGTAGAAATGTGGGCCGAGGTCCTTGGCGGGGTGAAACTCTGCCATGTTTGGGCACTCTGATTTCTTCCTGTGTAATACCATCTTTGTGCACCGACAGCATAGGCAAGCCCAAGGAACTCAAAGACTTTCCATTGCAGTGTTGATCTATCTAACACCTACACAGAATGAATTGTATGGGGACACATGGATTTTCCATTGCTATGCAACTCGCGACACATTGGGTCACACAAGATGGAGGCTGGGACCGAGCCTGACCCTGGGTCCGCTCACGTGCTTCCCACACAGAGTATTGCTGCATTGTGGAGATGTGTAGAAGTGCTGGCACATGAGTCCCCTTTATGCCCAGGTTTGCAGCTCCTGACAATTTTGCAATGGAGGTGGAATGATTGGAATGATGATCGAACATCAATTTATCATCATTTCTCAACAGCAATGTGGGCTATTGCCCACACTTTCAAAGAGGGTTGCTGCCTGGCCCTGCCAACCCTCTGCAGTGTGTGCCTCTGATTCTTCCTCATCCAGTACGCGCTTATAAATAGACATGAGGGTGGTGTGGCTATGAAGCGAGCATGTGGCATGAAGACAGCTGAACGCTGTGCAGGGACACTTTTGCGTGCGCTGTGGACGCAGGATTGTGCAGGGGGGTTGGACAGCAATGCCAGCATGTAACCCAGGAGAAGAGGCAGCGATGTCATCCGCAGGCAGTGATTGTCCTTGGTTGCAGGTAGTGTGGTGCTTAGCTAAGGTGTGCCTTGCTAATGAGGGTTTGTCCGAAGTAAAAATAGTTAGGGGGGTGACGCCAGACTCTTGCCCCCATTTTAGCTTAATAGTGGGACCTGGGAGCCTGAGATGCAGCCATGCATGCTGCCCCTGCCCTTCTCTATACGGTTCTGTGGTGTTTCCATGACTTTTTAGGTTTTCCAGAGTTTCACAAGTCATGACCTATGCGGAGCATCGGTCCCATACAAAAATGCTCGAGTCGCCCATTGACTTCAATGGGGTTCGTTACTCGAAACGAGCTCTCGAGCATTGCGGAAAGTTCGACTCGAGCAACGAGCACCCGAGCATTTTGGTGCTCCTCATCTCTAATAAACATCCAACTTAAATGTCCAAAGGTATACATTTTTTCTTTTAATAGTTCTTTTGGTCCAAAGATCTTAAAGGCTCTTCAGACTCTGACTGGATTACTTTCCTATGATCGAATCTTTAGTGAGGAACAAACAGAGGAACCAGGACTCATCAATCTATGTACCTCCCCATCCTCCTCCTCAGACTCTACTTCTGCAATTCTCATAGGACTCTCCACCCTGGGGTAGTCCTCACAAAGTCCCGAGTCCGCAAAGATGGGAAAAAAGTCCGTTGACTCCTACTCCCTCTGGGTGTAATATAGGGGTCCTTTGTCCTTTTTTTGTCGTTCATCCAGAAAGACAATCAAAAATTCTGGTCACCGTATTACTTAATAAATGTCCGTAAGCGCTCTGGTAGAGTCTGACGTGCTTCTACATCGTCCTTATGTATAAGGATCCAAGGTGGGTAAGAGGAATATGTAGTTCCAGAAGACGTGACATATGGAGGCCATCTTGTAGTCTCTTCATCCAACAGATTCTCCCCCATCCACAGAGTCGGGAGCAGCTGCCATGACAGTCTCTCTCTCAGTCCCTGCCTGAGTGCTCGCAGCACCAGGTTCTCTACTGTCGGGCTTCACTACTCCTTCACTGAGGTTTAGTTGATGCTGCAGGATAGGCTTGCGTAACCTCTGGTCTTGGGTGGGGATGTGCGCAGTTGCCATTGTAGGCTCATCTCCGGAGTAACCGCTGCTCACTATCACAGGCTCTTCCTCCACTCCTTCAGCACACACACTGGTCTCTTTTTTGCACTTTTCCGACTCCGCCCCTAGGCAGCACTGGTCACCACCCTCTCTTGGCTCTGCCGTGGGGGCCTTCCTGCCCCCTACTTTCTCCTCACCACAGATGGGTTCTTGCTGGTGGAAAACTTTGGTGGGCTTTTGCAGCAGAGAAGAAAGGTTGGGCTGAGCCCCATCTTGAACATTCTTCCAATTGGCTCCAAACTATAGTAAGCCCAGCTGCACGCAGACCCCGGGAAAATATCTACAGCTCTGGAGAATACTTGTTTTATCTTCGTGACTCCAGTACCTCTTTGTAACAGTCTGACTAAATAACAGAGTCCACAAAAGTTAGCGTTGAACCAGAAGTTCACAGTTTTCCTTTACTTCGGTTTTCAATTAATCAGTCTTAAACATTACACTGCATAAGAAAATACACTTTCTCCAAGGATTCTTCCCTCAACAAGTTTGTATCCAGAAAGTCACTCTCCCCTAAAACTCCTCAGAGGAGAGGCATCCCATAGCCACAGGGATGGGCAGGGGTGCAGTGAGGAGGACTGGGGGACTCCAAACCCCCATTTTTGGAATCGGTGGAGGTCTCAGGCTATTATCAACTATCATACATATAGGTGATAAACATCAGTATGGGATAGCCCCTTTAAGATTGTTTTATATTGCTTACTAAGGTTACTTTATAGTGTGAGTCTGGCCTAGTATCCTACAATTTGCATTGCCAAACATGGCTGCCCTTAGCTATGCATGACCCGTTTGGTCACATGGAGTGCCGGCCTGCAGTTTCTAGGTGGGCACTTGGTTGATATAGGCTGGGTGCGATTGCACACCTTAGATATAACCAACCAAATTATGATCCTTCTCCAAGTGGTATTGTCTTGTGGGGCTACATGAATTATCCCCCAAACACAATTGCTTAGTTCTGCTACTGTATTTATGTTATGAGCTTGGTTGTGGTACTGTATTTATGTATGGACTTTGGTTTGGGTGCCGTAATTATGTACTGAGTTTGATTATGATGGTGTATACATGTATGTATGTATGTACCGAGCCTGGTTCTGTATTTATATATTGAGCTTGGTTCTGGTGCTGTATTTGTGTACTGAACTTGATTTTGATGCTGTATGTATGTACTCAGCTTTGTTCTGATGCTGTACTTAGGTATAGAGCACGGTTCTGGTGCTTCATTTAATTACTCAGCTTGGTTCTGGTGCGGTTTCTATATAATGAGCCTGGTTCTGGTGATGTTTCTATATACTGAGCTTGGTTCTGGTGCTGTTTGTATATACTGAACTTGGTTCTGGTCCTGTATTTGCTATGAGTTTGACTCTAGTGCTGTATTTATAAATTTGATTCTGTTGTTGCATTTATGTGCTGAATTGGCTTTTGATGCTGTATTTATGTTATAAGCTTGGCTCTGGGGCTGCATTTATGTTAAGAGTTTGATCCTGGTTCTGTATTTATGTTACACGCTTGGTTCTGGTGCTGTATTTATGTACTTATTTTGGAGCTGCATTTATGTACAAAGGTTGGTTCCAAAGCTGTATGTATGTTATGAACTTGGCTCTGGTACTGTATTTATGTGTCGAACTTGGTTCTGATGCTGTATTTGAGTAATAAGCGTTGTTCTGGTGCTGTTTCTTTGTACTGGTGCTATACTTATTAACTGAGCTATTCTGACTATCAGGGATATATATATATATATATATATATATATATATATATATAAATAAAAGTGGAAGCCCTTACTCACTTTCTGACTCACCTCTAATATTCAAACTTCCCGGTGTCGTACAAATGTGAAATTTGGCACGAGCATCCTTTGGAAAAAGTAAAGGGGTCACAACTAGATTATTTATTTCTAAGCGCGAAATCCACCAAATGTGTCATACCATTTCCATCCATAACAATGTGAGATTGTTATATTCTCAGAAACCAAAAAAGCCTAGGGAGTTGATTTTTTTTGTACACACCCTACCTTCAGGTTGTGGAGGCATACTAATTAGCCTTTTTGAGAAATTCATTGTCCAATCGTGATAATTGTCCAACTGCGATCAAAACACGAATCTTTGAAATTCGGTATGTAAATAGGGAAAGTAAGGGGGTTGCAACTTGATTATCTACCTCACTTCTATGTGTATATACTGAGGAAAATCTACCTCCCCTCTATGTGTATATACTGAGGAGAATCTACCTCAGCTCTATGTGTATATACTGAGGAGAATCTACCTCACCTCTTTGTGTATATACTGAGGAGAATCTAACTGACCTCAGCTCTATGTATATATACTGAGGAGAATCTACCTCACCTCTATGTGTATATACTGAGGAGAATCTACCTCCCCTCTATGTGTATATACTGAGGAGAATCTACCTCACCTCTATGTGTATATACTGAGGAGAATCTACCTCACCTCTTTGTGTATATACTGAGGAGAATCTAACTGACCTCAGCTCTATGTATATATACTGAGGAGAATCTACCTCACCTCCTATGTGTATAAACTGAGGAGAATCTACCTCACCTCTATGTGTATAAACTGAGGAGAATCTACCTCCCCTCTATGTGTATATACTGAGGAGAATCTACCTCATCTCTATGTGTATATACTGAGGAGAATCTACCTCACCTCTGCGTGTATATACTGAGGAGAATCTACCTCAACTCTTTGTGTATATACTGAGGAGAATCTACCTCACCTCTATGTGTATAAACTGAGGAGAATCTACCTCAACTCTTTGTGTATATACTGAGGAGAATCTACCTCAGCTCTATGTATATATACTGAGGAGAATCTACCTCACCTCTATGTGTATTGTGGGAGGACAGCTCGGTAGAGTGTGGGTGTGCGGCAGTCAGAGATGGAGACAAGTATTTACAGTCCCAGTACAGGCGTGACCTGCGGTTATTTCAGTCCAGAAAATCAAAACAAATCCAGCCTTGGCTTTAGGCAAGAAAACAATAGTCCAGCATTAGGATAATAGGCAGTCCCTGCCTGTACAGGTCACGTTCAGCAGGTGCACCACACAGCAGGGCTTTTACCACCAGCAGGTATCTCAGGCTGCCTGGGTCCAGCAGCCATCCAGTCTCCCTCTGTGTCAGTGCACACTGCTATTTATATGCAACACTTCATGGCCCACCCTCAGCACCTGTGCTGATTAACTTTGCACTTAACCAGGAGTGGAGGAAGTGGAATGGATGGCCCCACTACCAACCTGCCATCCATTCCGAAAATCCAGGCCCAAAGATTTTTAAAGAAACCATCTCCAGCAACTACTTGCTGGAGATTACATTGCTCTTCTGGACTTTCATGTCTCCAACAGCGAGACATGGACTTCCTCCAGCCCCACTAGGCATAATAACGGAACCTAGAGGAACCTGATAATCACAGCCGCATACCAAGACTAAATCATGCCCATGTAAGAAGCCCTAACGTGTATATATTGAGGAGCAAATAACTCACCTTTAGGCTAATTTCACATGGGCGAACGCAATTTCGGCCCGTTAAACTCATTCTGATATTGTGATCAGGAACCAGTGATGTCCCTGCAGATGCTAGATGTTTTTGTAGCAAAAACGCCGCTCATCACTTCAGAGAAGTAGTGACCCTCGGGATTGGCAAGTGTTTCCCATTGTTTTCAATGGGAAACCTTGCATAGCATGTACGTTGCACACCATGTGATGTTTTGCCCAGCCTCATTGAAAACAAATGGGTGAGGTATTCCGAGGGAACGCCCAAAGATAGCACACGCTGGGATTCTTTTTTTTCCTGCATCGTAATGCGATACAGAAAAAAAATCCCTCATGTATTTGAGCCCATTCAAAAGAATGGGGTTCATATTTGTGCAAGATTTATGTGTCTCGCAACGCACAAATCTCGTGCAATTTTCTCAGTCATATGAAAGCGGCCTTATGTGTATGTACTGAGGAGAATCTACTTCACACCTGTATATAAAAGTATATATAAATGGGAAAGCCTTCACTGACTGACTTTAATTCTCTAACTTCCCGGTGTTGTACAAACATGAAATTTGGCACGACCATTCTTTAGGTCCTAAATAGGAAAAGTAAAGGAGTCACAACTTGATCTTTCAATTCGAAGCAAGAAAATCAGCAAAAAAAACATGACATTTTTTTTCTCAGAAACTACAAAGCCTAGGAAATGGTTTTTTGCACACACACTACCTTCAGGTCGTAGAGGCTTACTAAGCAGACCTTTTTGTGAAATTAATTGTCCAGCCGTGATAATTTGCAATCAAAATGCAAACCTTGAAAATTCAGTATGTAAATTTAAATCTATTTCCCATTAGACTATTAAATCTATCTTATCTAAACTTATTTCTAAACCAAATGTCTATTGAATGCATTATTGTTGACGGACGCTCTATCCCACACAAAGTAGTAAATATTCCTCTAGATGCTTCCTGTCTGCGTGGTGACCTCCACGTGGCATTTATCGTGAAAACCATGCAAAATGGTAAAGATTAGAGATGAGCGAGCATACTCGTCCGAGCTTGATGCTCATTCGAGTATTAGGGTGCTCAAGATGCTCGTTACTCGAGACGAGCACCACGCGGTACTCGTCTCGATTAAACGAGCACTGACCATTGAATTCAATGGAGCCGGCAATACAGCCGGCTCCATTGAAAGCAATGGGCTGCCGGCGAGCGCGGGATGAATTTTCGGGAAGGGCTTAAAAATATAAGCCCTTGCCTGAAATTCATCCAGAAATGTGTAAAAAGTAAAAAAAAATATATACTCACTTTGTCCAGGCAGACGGAGTTCAGCCGCGGCCGGCCGGCAGTTCTCCTGAACTGCTGTGAGTAGTATTCAGCAGCCGGGGATTTAAAATCCCCGCCTGCTGAATGAGCTGCCTCTGATTGGTCACAGCCTCACCAATCAGAGGCAGCTCTCACTCACCCATTCATGAATTCATGAATTCATGAGTGAGTGCTGCCTCTGATTGGGCCAGCGCAGGGACCAATCAGGGGCAGCTCTCAGCTGTCATTCTTTATGCTGACAATGAAAACCTTAGCGGAGCACCAGTCATATACAAAAATGCTCGAGTCGCCCATTGACTTCAATGGGGTTCGTTACTCGAAACGAACTCTCGAGCATCACTGAAAGTTTGACTCGAGTAACGAGCACTCGAGCATTTTGGTGCTCGCTCATCTCTAGTAAAGATGTTTTATTCCTCTGTTCCTCTGAAATAACCACTACGTTTCTGTGTGAACAATGGGTAAACACCTGTACCAAGTTAACGCGGGCGAAGCATATAATTTTTTTTTCTTATGATGGGGGGTATAACAAAGATTTAGCACAGCGTGCCATCTAACTTAAGGCAAGCTCTGTTGCCAAAGCATTAGAAAATGTATTACCTGAAACTATGTGTGAAGCTGAAGCTACTGTACCACTAATTCACCTGCCAAGGAAAGACCTTTCTGTTTTACCGTAAGATGTGCGCCATCTCTTAACCCTTTCCAATCCATTTATTTTTTCTCACCCATTCTCCCCAGCTCCAAATAAATTGGAGCTGGGGAGAATGGGTGAAAAAAAAAACATTTTCCCTGCACCCTCCTGAACTGACAGAGTTCAGGAGGGTGCAGGGAGGGACCTGCTTACCTGTCCGGCGTCTCCCGCATTCCCCTTCTGCCTCCCGGCTCGGCGATCATGTGACCGCTGGGGTCAGGTGGCACCTGGCGGTCACATGATCGCCGGGCCGGGAGACAGAAGGAGAATGCGCAAGACTCCGGTCAGGTAAGCAGGTCCTCCCACAGTGCAGGATCCCGGCTCGGCGTTCATGTGACCGCCGGGGGTCGGGTAACACCGGCGGTCACATGATCGCCGGCCGGAATCTCTATGCATTACATAGCGCTAATTGAGCGCTATGTAATGTGTAAAGGAGAAGGCAGAAAGGATTAAAAACCCTTTCTGCCTTCTCCTCGGGGGTCCTCGATGAGGACCAGTGCAGGAGTGCATCTGCACCCGATGTGTCTGACGATCGGGTGCAGATGCACTCCTGCACTGCAGTGTCGGGCCTGTCCCGACATCGGAGCTATGGAGGGAAATTAGGATGTCGGGGCAGGCCCGACATTGGATTGGAAAGGGTTAATCCACCCGGATGAGGGGCAACCCACGTAGAGGCAGCCTGAAAAGACTGATCATAGAGATCCACAGACTGGAACCTGTTGGACAGATGTATATAGCATAGACTTGACGTAGTAAGGTTAATGTAGAAGGCGATCCTAGAGAGTGAGGTCTAATGTAGGACGGCCGATCCTTCCTCCTGATTGCGGCAGACAGCTGAGGGAAGGAACATTAGTATGTCTTGAGGTTCCCGTACAAAATTAAAAACAAACATCTCTCACAGAAGCAATTTCATTATTGTATAATTGCACAGCATATTGATGTCACTCCCACGTCGGGGAGGAATGGTAATTGTTTGTGGCTGTAATAAGATGGAGTGCATTAACTATAAAATGATAATATTATGAGAGCATAAAATGATTGGTTCTGGAGCGGCGGCGACACATTAAAGGGGAAAAGCTGATTAACAAACGGAAACCCAGCAGAAAGAAACGGGGATTTTTGCTATTTCTGTGTCAATATATAAAAATGAGCATTTAATTGAATTCCTAAAAATATGACACATAAAGGAACCTAATTCCATAGCGGTTCATCTACCTCAATGTAAAAATATCCTCCTTGCAGTGAGGCCTATTAATGTTTTCAACATTTTTATAAATAAAGCTGTTTAGGCAGTAAAAATAACATAAATTTGTAAGAAAAAGTGTGTTTCTATTTTTTCACAAGCAGAACAGTGAGTGCAGCTCTGGAGTATAATATAGGATGTAACTCAGGATCAGTACAGGGTAAGTAATGTATGTACACAGTGACTCCACCAGCAGAATAGTGAGTGCAGCTCTGGAGTATAATACAGGATGTAACTCAGGATCAGTACAGGATAAGTAATGTATGTACACAGTGACTCCACCAGCAGAATAGTGAGTGCAGCTCTGGGGTATAATACAGGATGTAACTTGGGATCAGTACAGGATAAGTAATGTATGTGCACAGTGACTCCACCAGCAGAATAGTGAGTACAGCTCTGGGGTATAATACAGGATGTAACTCAGGATCAGTACAGGGTAAGTAATGTATGTACAAAGTGACTCCACCAGCAGAATAGTGAGTGCAGCTCTGGGGTATAATACAGGATGTAACTCCGGATCAGTACAGCATAAGTAATGTATGTACACAGTGACTCCACCAGCAGAATAAAGAGTGCAGCTCTGGGGTATAATACAGGATGTAACTCCGGAACAGTGCAGGATAAGTAATGTATGTACACAGTGACTGCACCAGCAGAATAGTGAGTACAGCTCTGGAGTATAATACAGGATGTAACTCAGGATCAGTACAGAATAAGTAATGTATGTACACAGTGACTCCAGCAGCAGTATTGTGAGTGCAGCTCTGGAGTATAATACAGGATGTAACTCAGGAGCAGTACAGGATAAGTAATGTATGTACACAGTGACTCCACCAGCAGAATAGTGAGTGCAGCTCTGGAGTATAATACAGGATGTAACTCCGGATCAGTACAGGATAAGTAATGTATGTACACAGTGACTCCACCAGCAGAATAGTGAGTGCAGCTCTGGGGTATAATACAGGATGTAACTCCGGATCAGTACAGGATAAGTAATGTATGTACAAAGTGACTCCATTAGCAGAATAGTGAGTGCAGCTCTGGAGTATAATACAGGATGTAACTCAGGATCAGTACAGGATAAGTAATGTATGTACACAGTGACTTTACCAGCAGAATAGTGAGTGCAGCTCTGGAGTATAATACAGAATGTAAGTGAGTATTATTACTGGATAAGTAATGTATGTACAAAGTGACACAACCTGCAGAATAGTGAGTGCAGCTCTGGAGTATAATACAGGATGTAACTCAGGATCAGTACAGGATAAGTAATGTATGTACACAGTGACTTTAACAGCAGAATAGTGAGTGCAGCTCTGGAGTATAATACAGGATGTAACTCAGGAGCAGTACAGGATAAGTAATGTATGTACACAGTGACTCCTTCAGCAGAATAGTGAGTGCAGCTCTGGAGTATAATACAGGATGTAAATGAGTATTATTACAGGATAAGTAATGTATGTACAAAGTGACACAACCTGCAGAATAGTGAGTGCAGATCTGGAGTATAGTACAGGATGTAATTCAGGATCAGTACGGGTTAAAGGGGTTGTCCCGCGCCGAAACGGGTTTTTTTTTTTTCAACCCCCCCCCGTTCGGCGCGAGACAACCCCGATGCAGGGACGTACAGAAAGCTTACCGGAGCGCTTACCTTAATCCCCGCGCTCCGGTGACTTCTATACTTACCTGTGAAGATGGCCGCCGGAATCCTCTTCCTCCGTGGACCGCAGCTCTTCTGTGCGGTCCATTGCCGATTCCAGCCTCCTGATTGGCTGGAATCGGCACGTGACGGGGCGGAGCTACACGGAGCCTGCATTCTGCACGAGCGGCTCCATTGAAGAGAGCAGAAGACCCGGACTGCGCAAGCGCGGCTAATTTGGCCATCGGAGGGCGAAAATTAGTCGGCACCATGGAGACGAGGACGCCAGCAACGGAGCAGGTAAGTAAAAAACTTTTTATAACTTCTGTATGGCTCATAATTAATGCACAATGTACATTACAAAGTGCATTAATATGGCCATACAGAAGTGTATAGACCCACTTGCTGCCGCGGGACAACCCCTTTAAGTAATGTATGTACAAAGTGACTCAACCTGCAGAATGGTGAGTGCAGCTCTGGAGTATAATACATGATTTTATTCAGGATTAGTACATAAGTAATGTACAGTGGATATAAACGTTTCCACACCCCTGTTATAATGCCATGTTTTTCAGTGAAAATTTTCAGCAAAGATGAATCATTTTATATTTATTTCCCCCTTCAATGTGACCCGTTATCTGTACATTCCAATTTTTGTGGGAGGTCCAATTCTTGGTGAGGTTAATGCAGTGCCCCAGACCCAGAAGGGGTTAAGCAGCGAGGGAAACTAAAATGCTAGTCATGGTGGCCCTGCTCCTCCTCCTGGAAAGGTGGTGAAATGTTCTGGACTTTGTGCTACAACAGTGGCAAAATTTTGGCAGTTCTTATTGCGTGCTGCCCATAGGGTTGGGGCTGGGATTACAAAGAGCTGACTGTTTCTGACTTGCTTGTCTGTACTAGCTTCTTTCTGTAGTTCTCTCCTGACCAAACTCACTCTCTCTCTCTCTCTCTCTCTCTCTCTCTACACAGCTGGCTTCATCAGAACAACTTGCCCTTGGTTACTCACACTTTGATGTTCTACTTCCAACCGCACTGGCTTTCTCCTTGTTCCTCCCTGGCCTCTCAAGCTGAAGCTTAGCTCTGTAGTTAGAAGACTAATTTAGCTCCGCCCACTCCTCTCTTTTATACTGTCACACTAGCTCCACCTGTAATGGGGATCTACTGTAGACTACCAATCCCAGGCTTTCTAGTCTCTGCTAAACCAGGCTAAACACTCCCTTGACTGTTGCTAGGAGACCCGTACACACCAGGGGTGGGAGAATATTGCCAGAACACCTATTACAGTGAAGAATATGAACAATAACATCAGAGCTCTTTGCACTTATTATACATCAGACTGCAACCTGAATCAATGACCATAGTCAATACAGAAGGTGGTAGAGCACCCAACTTTGGGGTATCCTGTGCACAAAAAACATGCCCTGCGGGCAGAAAAAGTGCAGTACATTGCGCTGGCACGCGCACAAAAAAGCTTTGTTCACAGCAAAAAAAAGTTGCACGCACAATTATTCATATGTCTGTGTGAAGCTGGCCTTAGGCTGGATTCTCATGACCAATGTGCACGCAACCATTTAGGCACTGTCAGCGCTCCTTTGCAAGTGTGGTCTCAGCCGATATGGATAGGGATTGTGATGTAGCCTCCAGGGGTAAGATGGCTGCTGAGCAGAGGCGTCTAGAGAAACAGAGTCAGAGCAGGGAGCTGAAAGGAACTCACATGGCAGATGGGTCATCAGTTAACCCTGTTGCAGAAGCGAATCTCATGGCTAAGGCTTTAAAGGACAGTAAGTTAGATGACAAGGACAGGAGGATCCAGAGGGAGGAGGATGAGACCATCTTTTCAGATTCCTCATGCTTGTGAAGTTTGCACCCCAGCTCCTCTTGGGGGCCCAGCATTGCTGTGTTCCAAGCTGTAGCACATTTAGTGCTATTCTCTGTATCTGGGAGGTAGTGGGGCAGGGTCGGGCTGGTCACTGGGAGGGGTACTTGCTTTCCCTGGATCAGGCAAAAGCATTTGATTGGGTTAATCTTGAGTACCACTGGTTAGTCCTTCTGAGATACGGCCTGCCAGAGGGGTTTGTTGATTGGCTTCGAACATTGTACTGAAGCGCTGAGACTTTCCCAGTAAAAGGTTGGCTTGGATGCCCTTTTGAGATTGAGTCCATCAGGGCTGTTCTCTAAGTTTCCTGTTGTATGTGTTTACGATAGATTCCTTCCTTAGGTGGGTTGATCATGAACCTATAGCGGGGGTCGGAATTGACCGGGCGGTGTCAGGGGCCACTCTGAGGGCAGTAATGTACACCGACAATGTCACGCTCATTGTGTCCTTGAGAGGGGAGGCAGAGTTTGTGGTGTCAGAGGTGGACCACTACTCGGAAGCATCCGGGTCCAAGGTCAACTGAAATGAGTGTGAAACTCTCTGGTTACGAAGGGGGATCCTATGTTTGATCTCCCAGACACCGTTCCGGTGCCCAAGACTTCAGCAAAAGTTCTTAGCATCAAATTTGCCCATAGGGATTACCCCATGCGAAATTGGATAGACAGGCTGGTTGGCGACACTCAGAAGGTGAATCAATGGAAGGGTGGATCTTTGACTCTTCAGGAAAGATTTACCCTGATCAAAACATACCTGCTCCCTTTATTTATCTACCTGGGCAGCGTATGAATTTTGCCAGAGCCTCTCTGGACCCGAGTCTACAACCTGTTCTTCCTAATGTTGTGGGGAAATAGGTTAAACCTAATCAGGAGAACTGTTACGTATCACAATACCACATGAGGAGACTAGGAGGTTATCTATGGTTATCCCTGTGGTGTTTTAAGATCAACATAGGTAACCTCTGGCAAGAGAGGGCTCCTGCGTGGGTATACTCCTGCCGGGATGGTTTTGTCCCTTCTTCCAGGAATGGGAGACAGGATATCTCCTGGCTTATTGTACCTTGGCTCTGAAGGTCTTACACCGATGGCAGATCAGGACTCTGATGAGGAGGTTCCTCGATGATAGAGTCCTGTTGACCCATTTCTAGAAGCCCCTGGAACTCAAGACTGCCCAGGCCGGGACCTGTTAGGAAGGTTACGTTTGCTGAATTCAACCCGGGTCCCCTTTAACTTTTGGGACTTGGCTTGGCGCTGCTTTCACTGGAGACTGTATGTAAGGGATAATCTGAAGTGCAGGCCTCTCATTGATTGCCCCCATCAGGAGTGCAACAATGTGTTGGAAATCATGGAGCATTTCCTGCTTTAGTAACCTTTTAATACAGAGGTATGGCAATGGGTTGGGTACTCCATAGGCTGGCAGACCTCTCCAATGCATAGTAGGCTTATGGAGCATGCAGAGGCCTTGCTGGCAGGGACAACTGCACTTTATTTCTAGTTAGTCTAGTAATCAGGTTCCACATCTAGAATGAACAGTGCTTAATCTTGACAGAGCAGAAAATCCTACCCATGCATAAGGTATGCAGGAACATGTTGGGTGACCTGGTGCCGTACGTTCTGTGGAGTATGAGAGGCTGGGCACATCTAAGGCTTCTCTCCAATGGAGAGGGTTTGTTTTTGGTAGGGATAGTCTTTTCTTAATTTCTGCGTTGCTGAGTAAGCAAAATACTGAGTGCAGCTCAGGAGTAGGTTGTGTCTTGGAGAGCTCTGCAGGAACCAGGGTGTGGTCAGGAGTCCCAGGTGAAGATCTTGCTGGGATCCCAGGAAGAGTGCACTCTCTTGGGTGCGTGTTTGTGATGGAGTCCCGCACCTCCTCCCTCCGATCTCGGTCAGAGGGAGGGAGGGCAGTGATGGCGGCGGCACCAGCGACAGCAACATCTTCGCTACAGGTGCCAGAGAAACCAGCGATGTCAGCAGCGAAGAGGAGGCTTGGAGCTACAAGCAACATGGTGAGGAGAGCGGGTTCTGGTGGTGGCTGCAGCGATGCGGCCCGGGTTGGCACCGCGGCCACGATGGATGTCACAGGAGGCAAGGTTGTGACCCGCAGTCAGGCCCGCAGGATAAAATGTGAGCCACAGACAGCGACAAAACTGTCCAAATGGAGTGATAGACGGGAGGAGGAATCTATAATAGACATGGCCTCCCGTTTGGCAAAGCATATTCAGGATTACCAGACTGCAGGAAAGATGATTGTCCTGCAGAAGGGAAAACTGCAAGCTGCTAAGATGATGAAAGAGCAGAAGAAGTCCAAGGAGAAGAAAGCAGTGGCCCGGAGGGCAATAAAAGACTGCAGAGACTGCATTAATATGTGGCAGGAAGTCAGAGAGAAGATCTTGGAGGAGAGCGGCCCCTTTAAGGAGAAACTGATTAATGATGATCGGTTTACAAAAATGGCGGCAGGGCGCAGTGGCCATGTGGAAACCGATACATCCAGCGATGGTGAGAGCTCGGATGAAGAGCAGTATGAGGATGTGCAGGAGAGTCTGGGGGAGCTGCCTGTGTGCTCTGGTGAGCAATCACTGACCCAGAGCAGCACCACAAGTCCCAGAAGTCTCCGGCCTGAGGAGGCAGAACTGCCACCAACATCAGAGGAGTCTGAGGTGGAGGGCAAAAGAATAACGGGAGTGCTACAGGTGCAGAAGACCCCACAGCTGGAAGCCTCTCCTGATATGGGGGGCTTCATGTTCGGCAATGATTTGCCAGAAAAGGACTCAGTAGTTCGTAAAAGGCAACAGAAGAAACCAGAGAAGGTGCAGGAGAGGCTGGTTTTTGTGTCGGTCCCTGAGAGCATTGGTCCAGCTGAAAAGTCAGATCAGGGCTCTGACCCCAAGAACCCCCCTAACTCAGGCTCTGAGGTGGGCTGGGAGCGGGCTGTTGGGAAGAAAAGGGCTGAGCTGGTCAGACCCCCTGTCCCTGTGTTAGTTGGTAATGGGGACAGAGAGGTCAGGAAGAAGGGCGCAGAAAAGGCCAGTACAGCTGGAGGTAACCAAGGTGATGGCATGGAGAGTGGCAGCGGTGCCACAGGCATGGAAAGTGGCAGCGGTGCCACAAGCAACGTTGCAAGTGGGGCCTGTGATATGGAGGGGGCTCCTGGCCAAGCAGGATCTCGGGCTTCCAGTGATGCGGAGGCCGAAAAGAAAAAAGGAAAAAACAAGAAAAAGAATAAAAACAAAACTGATGAGGTGCTACCATCTACCTCTGGAAAGGCCAAGATCCAAAGTCCAGATCCAGCTAAAGGAGTGAATGTGAGAGAGAATGCTGGTGATGGGGGAAAGGATGCTGGGGGTGCTGGTTGCGCCTCTGCTGTTGCTGTGTCTTCGGGCACCTTGGGTACATCTGGCAACAGTGATGCCACACAAGTGGATGCTGGTTTGGGTAAAGGTTCAAGGGATGGTA
Organism: Eleutherodactylus coqui; assembly: GCF_035609145.1. Lineage (NCBI taxonomy): Eukaryota > Metazoa > Chordata > Amphibia > Anura > Eleutherodactylidae > Eleutherodactylus > Eleutherodactylus coqui. The sequence goes on from NC_089842.1 coordinate 235,090,437, forward strand.
ATGTAGTAAGGCAAGAGGGGTTACAGGTTCCAGTCGCCCCTCCGTCTGCGACAACACCCGGTAGGAGTTATGCTAGTGTCGCCGCTGGAGGGGGGTCCTCCTTGTCTCCAGGCTCTAGGGAGGGCGTTTTGCAACAGCGTCTCCTGGAGGCTTTATGGAAGGGGGAGAGTGCAATCACAGTTGGAGGAAGAGAGGTGGACCTATCTTTCTGGAAAGAGACATGGCTTGGGTGCCTTCCAAGAGCAAAGGGGAAAAACCGTATGGTCCCTACCTACACCCGGGCAGGACGCAGGTCGTAGGAATGTGGTCCGTCTTCATTGGAGAGGCAATGATGCATGCCCCCCGAGGGCGAGAGTAGTGGAGCTTCTACTGAAGATGGGCTTCAGGGCGGTTGACATCTTTGCCCTGATCCATCCGTTCAGCACGTCTGAGTTTGACATCAGCTTCGTTCGCCCAGAGGCTCTAGAAATCTTCTGGGGGAATTATGAGCTGGTGAAAAACTAGCCCGGCTGGCGGGACTTTGCCATCCAGGTGGTGTCTCGCCAGAAAGAGATCAAGAAGGTGACCGTTTTGACCCGTAACGAGTCACTTTCTTGCTTTGACATTATGACATGGCTCAGTCGGTACGGAGAGGTGACGGAGATGCCCAAAAAGAACAGGGATGAGCACGGCATATGGTCCGGGGCCTGGACATTCATGGTCAAGCTGAAGTATTCAGGAAACTCAGTGGCTCACATACCATCTGCAGCCTTCCTCGGCTGGGATCGTATCCTGGCCTTTTACCAGGGGCAGCCGAACCTCTGCCACAGGTGCGGTGACTCCTCACACTTGAGCGCCGCTTGTAAGACCTTGAAGTGCGCTCTGTGTGGGGGTGTTGGTCATCTAGCCGCCTCCTGTACAGAGATTAGGTGTAACCTGTGTGGTGACCTCGGTCACCCATTTAGCAGCTGTCCGTTCTCCTTTGCCAATGCGGTCTCAGCCCCTACGGATGGGGGTCATGATGTGGCCTCTGGGGGTGAGGGGACCAGTAGAGGTGGGGGAGCTCAGGAGCCAGGGAAGAACCGGCAAAAGACACCTGCTGAGCAGAGGCGTCAGGAGAAACGTAAACGGAGCAGGGAGCTGACAGGAGCGCCCACAGCAGGTAGGTCGATGGTGGCCCCTGTTCCACAAGCAAATCTTGCGGCTGAGGCTTTGAGGGACAGCGAGTTGGATGAGGAGGACAGGAGGATCCAGAGGGAGGAGACCAACTCTGCAGATTCCTCCCACTATGAAAGTGTGGATGAGGAAGGCAAGAGGTGGTTAGAGAAAAGGCGTAAGCTAGGTGCCACAAGGAGGAAATGAAGGGGGGATTCAAGATCTTCTCCCACCCCGGACCAAGTACTGGAAGGAGGAGCCTGCTCACCTCCAGTTGGACTCTCCAATAGGTTCCAAGCCCTTCAAGACATCTCTTCCTCTTCTTCTCAGGGGGAAGTGAAGGGCAAGGTTCCTAGGGCACAGAAAGGGTCAACAGGGGGCGCTGGGTCTCCTCCTCATGGAGGCATAGTTCCTTCCGGGGAGGCGGCTACTCTAGAACCTGGAGACAAGGACGACGGGGCAGGGGATCCCCTGCTATGGACACATCTGTGTCCAAGAAAAGAAGCAAGGGGCTTTCCTCTGACCCAGAGAAAACGGGTGTGAGGAAGAAAGCCGTCTAATTTAATCACTCATGATGGCGGCACCCACTCCGCTGATGCTGGCATCAATTAACATTGCCAGCATTAAGTCAGATACGGCTAGATTTGCGGCCTTTGATTTTCTCGGCCACGTTGAAGCCGACATTTTATTTTTGCAGGAGACCAGGCTGTCTGATTTGGCAGCCTTACATAAAGCAAAAAGGGAGTGAAGGTCAGGCCCTTCCTACTGGTCTCTTGCGGCCGAGCCGTATAGCGGAATGGCGGTACTTTTTACCTCAGCGGTTGAATACCAACGAGTAATTGAATTAGAAATGGGAAAGTGCCTGATCTTAGATGTCCTCATGAAGGGACAAGAATTAACACTTGTCAACATCTATGGTCCCCAGTCAAAAAAGGACAGGAAGAGTCTCTTTACGAGGATCAAGCCCTATCTTTCTACCAGCCGACGAGTTGTCTTTGGAGGTTACTTTAATAGAGTCACGAGAGCCCGCGATAGGGGAGGCTCTGGAGATAGATGGTTGGCTTTTGATAGCATTGCACTAAATAGTGTAGCTAGCGAAGCTCGCCTGGTGGATGTCCACATCCGGCACACCCAAGACCACGAGGGGTTCACCTTTCATAGAGGCAGCAGCAGGTCTAGTTTTATTTGAAGGAGGAAGCCATCTCTTCACCAGTGTCCGTTGTTGAGGTGGAATTCTATTGTTTTCTCTGAATGTTGCAGAGACCCCCCGGATGAGCAAAGGTTTTTGGAGACTGAATTCGTCACTCCTGGAGGAAGCAGAGATAAGACAGTCCTTTGAGGATTTTCTGCAGAGCCAGGTACCATAACTGGATCTCTGTAATAGTAAGTCGGAGTGGTGGGAGATGTTCAAGAGGAGAGTGGCGATATTCTTCCGAGAGCTCTCCAACCTCAGATGCCTGGACAGGTACCGCCTGTACAACGGCCTGAGGAGGAAACTTGAACATCTCGTTTTGACTGGAGGTAGCCGCGAGGAGATCTCCAGAGTGAAATCTTTGCTCAAGAAGTGCCAGTACGATAGACACGCATCCTTTGTTTTCGAGAGGGATTTCGGGAAGTACCGCTCGCCCAACCCTTACAGAAACTGTAGGATGTCAGTGAATAGTAAAGTGGTTACTGGACTGATAGATAGTACAGGATCCCTGAATCGATCCAGATCAGGGATTCTGAAGGTTGTCAGATCCTACTACTCGCAACTCTTGGGAAAGAGGGATCTGGATTCGGAAGTGATGTCAGCTTTCCTGGCTGAAACCGTCCCTGAGCGGGGGGTGGACACCTCTCTTGGTGTTTTGACAGAAGAGATCCGAGAAAAGGAAGTTAGACTGGTGATTGATGGGCTCCGGATCAAAAAGTCGCCAGGACCGGATGGCCTAACATCTGAGTATTATAAGACCTTCAAGGACCTCTTGAGTCCCCTGGCTGGGCTGGGCACATCTAAGGCTTCTCTCCTATGGAGAGGGCTTGTATTTCGTTAGGGACAGTCTTTTCTTAATTTACTAGGGGCAGAGTAGGGAGAGAATAGGGACAGGATAGGGAGAGAGGAGGGATAGGGCAGGGACAGTTTTCTATGAAGGGTCAGACTGAGGGGCAGACTAAGGACAGTCTAGGGCAAATTAGGGGAAGAATAGGGAGACCTTTTTTAAAAAAGAAGGGAAAGGGCATTGCCGTGTATGTGCCTGGTTTATCATCTCCAATCCCGGTGGTGGGCTGTGAGTGCACCATGAAGCCTTTTGTTTTGGTTTGGGCAAAATGAAAAGAAGTAGGGCTGCAGGTGAGCTGACCTTAGGCTTTCGGGTTGTATGAATATTGTATAGTATGTATATTGGTGTATAGTTTATTATGGTTTTGTATATATTGTATATATTCACATTTTGGGTGGTAGGTAGGTTGGGTGGGGAGTAGGGGGGAGTGGGGTTCACGCCTTGAGCCGTAGCCTGGCACGTCCCAAACAAACTCTGGGCACGGACTGGTGGAGTGGGCATGGCCCCCAGGCTGCGGCAGGGAAAAGTGTAGTATAACCTATATTTAAAAAAAAACAAAACAAAAAAACCCTGGTGTGGCTTGGCACGTCCTGAACTTTGAACTCTGGGCACGGACTGGTGGAGCAGGCATGGCCCCCAAGCTGCACTGGGGACCCAAAAAAAAAAAAAGAAAAATTTGTTTGGTTATATGCCGGTTGGCTCAGTCTTTATGTTAGGATGGTTTGGTTATATGCCGGTTGGCTCAGTCTTTATGTTAGGATGGTTTGGTTATATGCCGGTTGGCTCAGTCTTTATGTTAGGATGGTTTGGTTATATGCCGGTTGGCTCAGTCTTTATGTTAGGATGGTTTGGTTAGTTATTTCTGTTATTGTTTAACGCTATTTCATTTCATTTGTGTGGTTTCAGGGGGTTCGGCTGGACCTGTAGTTCTAGTTTTCTGTAGTGATATGCTCTTTTAAGTATTTTTGTTATATACTGAGTATGAGTGGCTGTGTGAGTGTACAGTGGGGGGAGGGGGAATGGGTATAAAGTGACTTCTTTTGTTGATGGGTCATGGACCAGAGGGGAAGGGCCTCATCTTGTTGTATACAGTTGTGTTATTGTTAATGTTTGGTTGTGTTTTATACTTTTCTAATAAAAGATCTACAGGATGTAACTCAGGATCAGTACAGGATAAGTAATCTATGTACACAGTGACTCCACCAGCAGAATAGTGAGTGCAGCTCTGGAGTATAGAAATAGGATGTAACTCAGGATCAGTACAGGATAAGTAATGTATGTACACAGTGACTCCACCAGCAGAATAGTGAGTGCAGCTCTGGGGTATAATACAGGATGTAACTCAGGATCAGTACAGGAGAAGTAATATATGTACACAGTGACTCCACCAGCAGAATAGTGAGTACAGCTCTGAAGTATAATACAGGATGTAACTCAGGGTCAGTACAGGATAACTAATGTATGTACACAGTAACTCCACCAGTAGAATAGTGAGTGCAGCTCTGGAGTATAATATAGGATGTAACTCAGGATCAGTACAGGATAAGTAATGTATGTATACAGTGACTCCACCAGCAGAATAGTGAGTGCAGCTCTGGAGTATAATACAGGATGTAACTCAGGATCAGTACAGGAGAAGTAATATATGTACACAGTGACTCCACCAGCAGAATAGTGAGTACAGCTCTGAAGTATAATACAGGATGTAACTCAGGGTCAGTACAGGATAACTAATGTATGTACACAGTGACTCCACCAGTAGAATAGTGAGTGCAGCTCTGGAGTATAATACAGGATGTAACTCAGGGTTAGTACAGGATAAGTAATGTATGTACACAGTGACTCCACCAGCAGAATAGTGAGTGCAGCTCTGGGGTATAATACAGGATGTAACTCAGGATCCGTACAGGATAACTAATGTATGTATACAGTTATTCTAACAGCAGAATAACTCCTCAGTATATTGATAGTTCTGCTTTACGTCACAATCTCATATACTATACTATTTCCTATGTCCTTTTGTGTATAAAAGTATGTGACTCTTGTCTGGCAGGCTATGATTAATGAAAAGACTTTGAAGTCTGTTGCCATCATCTTTTCAGTTAGCCATTATAAAGTCTCATCACCTGAGGACTCTCACTGTTCATTTCTTTTCGAGAAGTCTCTATAGAGTATATATGGAAGAGGTAGGAGGTGGAGGAGTTACTCACTTGTGGTTTCAATAAACTAAAAACAATTTTAGGAATCTTTAAGAATATTAGAAGGGAGGACAACAGAAAGTTATTGATGCAGAGCGGAACTCACACTACTGGAGTAGGTGCGATGTGAGGGCGGGGCGGGGGGGGGGGGGGCCTGGGAAGTATCCTACAGCGTGGTAGCTTGCTACTTCCTCAGGCTGCAGCTAGCTTTTCCTTAGCCAGCTGTCTGCACTTGCTGCTACACCTCATGTGCGCTCCTTTTCCAAGATTCTGGAACTGTACAGGCATTTTTATAAACTTCTGGGGTCTTCCAGCAGCATAGATGAGGGGCTCCACAAATACACAGGACAGATACTGAAGACTGCATGGACTCACTACCTCCCTTACGAACACTCTTCCCAATAAATGGCCACTTACACCAGTTGCTGGCTTTTATCATGGGATAGGCCACAGCTTTAGTAACACATTTTAATAATAATTTGTAAAAATGTTTCTAAAAGATTTTAAAACAAAGTCAACAGTCCTTTCCATGCTTCATAAAACTTGAGTCCAAAAATGAACCAAAAAGCGAGGCATAAGAAAGCTCCATAAAATGGGCTTGAAAAGCCACCTTCCCAACCATTGCTGGCATGGAAAGTAAAAACTCCCACCATGAAAGATGCAGCGTACTGTAATGACCCCAAAGAACTTACTGCAACATGTATGGCTGGAGGCCCAGTTTTGTCACGACGACGCCAACACTCCGACTGGACCCTCGGGATAGTATACCGAAGAAATCCAGTTATCGAGTCCAGTAATAGTTTAGCAATCTGGGAGTGTACAGATTTACTAACTTTGATATTTTGAAGTACAAAGAGAATTTACAGTTCTCCAGAAAAGTACTTGAAACAGGTACATGAAGATGCAGTATTAAGCAGACAATTGAATACGATGCACGATCCAAACTACTCCTCTTACCATAACTGACCCGCCTAACTCCCCTGTGCCTATCCTCTATGCTCCCCCCTAAACACCATTAAAGCTATCCTCACTGTTTCTTCCCCTCTGCTGCTCCTGTGCTGCCGTTGCCAACCTTTCAATCCTTCTTATCCCCCCTCCCTCTGGCCCTCATATCCCATCCCTGCTGCTCCCTCGCATGTCACCCCACTTGCTGCCTGCCGCCGAGCTGAAGAGGGAATCACTCCCGTAGCCCCTGCTGATGTAGGCTCCTTGCGCCGGCGTGCTGCCGGAACTACTTATTCCTCCGTCCCCTTGTGGCCTCCTGTCCTTGGAGCCTTGTGGTGCGCGCATCCCCGCTGCCATTACATCTTCCTGTGCCGGACTTGCCACGGCCGATCCACCTCCTGCAACCTAAGCATAGCTGACCGCCTTACCTGATGTCCTGCCACGCACCCAATGCCAGCGATTCTGACTGCTGCAACCACCAGTTCATGTCTCCTGATATCCGCTCAGATCACTACCCCCAGACTGCCCCTTAACCCACCTCTCTTGGTTGCCGGGCTGGGACTCAGCCATGCTCGGGGATACCAGTGTCTCTGCGGCCTACCCCAGACCTCTCCGCCAACCTCCACCTGTTGATCGTTGACATCTCCTTCAGCTGGAACCGCTGAGCGCCGCATCTCCTCCACAAATTTCTCCAACCACTGGGGACCCTCACTGGTGACTGCTTCCTGGATCTGGCACAAAAGGTTCTCCATTCTTCTTCTTCTCCACATGCTGTCATCCTCTGTCTTCTTCCTTCTTCGCCTGGACCACGACTGTCAGGCTCCTCCTCTTCCTCTGTTTTCCTAACCCTTCTACGGCCTTCCTATCCTCGTTACTTCTCTACCCCTTTTTTCCCCAACCCCCCCCCCCCCCCCCCCAGTCCCTGGTAGCTCCATTAATTACTTTGCTGCTTTACATAACGCTGAATTACAGGGGCTACTCTACCCCTCTAATCCTGCAGTCACCAACTCTAATATCAGTCATGGAAAGAGGATATTAAAAGATAATAAACCATCAAAACATGTGAAACACTTAAAATTTAGGATAGAATAAATATATTTCCCAGTTTAAGATTAATACTTAGTAGTGACAACTCTGGGTCCCAACATGTGCAGCTCGGAGGAGAGGTACTTGTCAAAGGATACTGCTTTCAAGAGAACACAGGGTGTAGCCAGAAAGACTGATCCATCCGGTGCCGCCTGACCGCTGCTATGACTGAAGTAAGAAAACATAAGTTCTGGTAGCGCGATGTATGTGAAAGTGTACTCAAAGGAGGCCCAATGCGGATCGGTACCTGAATCACCTGCAGACGATGGTGGATGACTTCCCTGCCGTAGAGGAAGGAGGCTGCTTTTTTAACTACAGTCATAGCAGTGGTCTCATGGGACTTAGAGAGATGCGGTAAGCAGATTTCTGTTTCTGACATGTTACACTTGAACTTTGCAATAGAGTTCCACTTTCTATCTCTTACAGGGGCCACAACATGAAGATATAAATCTATGTTCTGGGGTCCCCAGGAACCTGTGCTCTATACTATAATGTAGCATATCCATGCCTTCTTATATAAATACGCTATTTCAGCATCCCAAAGGGTAACTCAAAACATGGGGCACATGCTGAGGAGCTGAGAGGGTAAAGCTGTCACTTGTTACAGTGGCACTTACCAGACTCCTCCCCAGAGGGACTCACGTAGCCTCGGCCAGAGTATCGCTGGGCCTCTTCCGGACACCCCTACGAGAGGGATGGCCAATATACATGCCGAAGAACTTTAGATTGTCACATGACACCAGCATTCCTTTACTCACCGAAATGAACCTCAGCGATAATAAAGAGAGTCCACATACGCTTTAGTGGTTAAATACCTCAGTCTCTAGACACGGTCAGGGCCAGGCTAACCTTTACTACAATCCTTGTTATCTGTATGGTTCCACTCCTGGAAGGTGCAGGGCAAACTCACCACAGACACTCACTCATAAAAGTACCTCTGCACGGTGGTCTTGACTTTCCTCTACTCCTCTCACTCTCTTTCTCTCTATCTGTTTCTCCTTACTCTCTAATGGCTCCTGGCAACAGGAACTTCAGGAAACCTTTCTCCCTCTTCCATTCTTTACCACATGAGGGTTGAAGGTACCCCCATGGGGCTGGCACTCCTTCTCAGGAACCCAGTAGTGGAACTCTACAAGTACTTGCTTCCCGCTCTCAGACACTAATATTTATAGTCTCTAGCATACCACATGACAGGACATAAATTGATATTTTTCCAGACATATCCCAGCCACATGCAGACATTAACCTCTCACTTGCTGCAGATGTGCAATGCACATAACAGGAGACAAGACATTTTGCACAGTGCATCTACATAGAGGACATTACATGTATGACATTTATGGAGGGGCCAGGAATAGACATTCTGGACCACAACACTATTGCGATTTTAATAGAGGACACCCATACCAAGATACAGAGCTTGATCCGTCTTTTTCACTACACCCTGTGCATCTAAGTTTATTGTGTGCCTGAAGGCCAAAGGAGATCCAATGGGCTATTAGATGGGGTCTCTAATAAAGTGGCCATTCAGTGTATAATATATGTGTATTACATAATAGCATGCTTCCCACATTCTCAGGGACCTACAGGCACTACATTCCCCATCATGTCATACTATAAAGTACTCTCTTGAATTAGTATTCCAGGCGAATACCAGCAGTCGTCGACTATAAAGGTCATTATTTTGCAGTGGGTATTAATAAGATAGGCGCATCATTAATATAGATAATGAGATACCCCAGTAGAATAATGCAGCGGTATAATAAGCCGTGTCTGTGCAGCGTTACGTCACCGAGCACAGGAATCCGTTGGACACAATTTAATATGTATTTATTGATTACTGGCGTATGAGTTTTCCTCCAAGGGGTGCGAGATTCCTCCTGCAGGAAAGCAAGGTCAAGAGCGCTACTTGACCGTATAAAATACCTCCGAGACATTGACTTGTATGCGCTCGTCCCCGGATGACTAGAAGAAGTGTCAGAATAACCCAGAGAATGTGCTTCACAGCTGGGGCTTCGCTTATGAGATGGAAATTGAGCAGATGGGAGGTGGAAGGCTGGTTAATTACCCTGAGGGGGGGCAGGGGAATATCGGAATCCGAGCGGCTTCCATCCGCTGACTCAGAATCTGGTGGAAGAATAACATTTTCTATTAAGGGAAAATTTATAAAAAATGCTATGTACGTTTTTACTATGATCATTGGACCAGTCGACTATGGTTCAGACAGTCACTAAAGGGATTTACCAGACCCCCGTCAGTCCAAAGAGCAGGAGTCTGTGTCCTTCATCCTCCTCACGGTGTGGGATTATTGCACCCCCTGCAGTGAAGAGGAGACTGAATGAAATGCACCAGCGCTCCATTCATTTTCAGTGGGTCTACCGTGACCCGCTAGCTGCGCCCACTCAGTAATTTCCATCAACCCCATTGAAATGAATGGAGGGCTGACAGTGCATGTGCAGCCAGCGCTTCATTCAAAGTGACATCATTGCGGGAGAGAAGTGACCCCCACAATAACAGGAGAGTGGGACACGAGAATCGCGTTCTCAAGATCGGCAAGGGTATCCCACCAATAAGCAAGTTATTCCCTATCTTCCTCGCATTTCGTTTTTCTACATGCGAGAAAGATAAGGCAGGACTGATCTTCCACTACTAGGGGTGACTCACTGTTGTATGCAATGGCCCCCCAGATCATCACATCCAGTATTAGGGGGGCAGTGTGCCTCTCCACAGCAAAGGCAGGAATAGGACGCTCACCCCGAGGTCTCCAGACATGTACACGACCATCATCAGCGCCCAAACTAAACCTGGATTAAGCACTGAAGACAACCCGGTTCCACTCCGTAGCGTCACGACAGCACTGCAAATGGAGGCGACGGTGGGTGTCAAAGGCCACTGCCAATGGGTGGCGTGAGACCAAATGTCCTTAAGTCAAGTGTCAGAAATAGTTCCGACAGACACAGCGGTCTGTGACGATGGTGTCACCTGTCTCTGGATGGCGGACAATGAAACAGTTGGAGCTGCTGGTGATTGTCAGATGTTCCTCTCTACTGGTGGTCTGTCGGGGGTCCTAAGCCCAGTCACCTTGTGTGCCCCCATCCACTGGTCCCAACACCTCCTAACAGTCTGGTCAGATGCTGCTCTCTACTGGTGGCCTGTCAGGGGTCCGGAGCCCGGTCACCTTGTGTGCCCTCACACATCCACTGGTCCCAACACCTCCTAACAGTCTGGTCAGATGCTGCTCTCTACTGGTGGCCTGTCAGGGGTCCTGAGCCCGGTCACCTTGTGTGCCTTCACACATCCACTAGTCCCAACACCTCCTAACTGTCTGGTCAGATGCTGTTCTCTACTGGTGGTCTGTAGAGGAGTCCTGAGCCAGGTCACCTTGTGTGTCCTCACACATCCACTAGTCCCAACACCTCCTAACTGTCTTGGTCAGATGCTGCTCTCTACAGGTGGCCTGTCAGGAGTCCTGAACCTGGTCACCTTGTGTGTCCTCACACATCCACTAGTCCCAACACCTCCTAGCTGTCTGGTCAGATGCTGTTCTCTACTGGTGGTCTGCAGAGGAGTCCTGAACCCGGTCACCTTGTGTGTCCTCACACATCCACTGGTCCCAACACCTCCTAACAGTCTGGTCAGAACGGCCCAGGTGGGTAACAATTTGTCGATACGGCCATCCAGCTACTCACATCCTAACAATGCGCCCCTCTCAGACTCTGGTAACTCTCAAAAGTGCTGAGCAGGGCATAGAGAGATAAATATATTTTCAATGTTTTGCGCACGTATGACTTGGGCAAAAATTTGCAACTTATTATCCCCAGAATTCTGCTGCATGTTGTCTGACAAATTCTCTTATTTAAAACCCTGCAGCTGTGCCTCCTAAAATGTGTGCACCCATTAGTAAATAGAGCTTTAGTAAGTTAGCAGTATGAAACAACTATTTCACTTCCAGTATTTCTATTCCTGGGAAAGCTGGGTAATAAATATGGACGCCATTACCGCTCGTACCATCCTTCATGTCTAATGTTCAGAATGTCTAATGTGCCTCATTACAAGGTGACAGATCCGTCATCTCGCTATATAATTAGGCAGTTAGTGGCGGGGGCTCCATGTGATTACATGCAGTGTAGGCCTCCATCTACCATCATATATAGATTGAGTACGAATGCCGTATGAAGGTATTCAGATCTGATCACGTCATTCCCGTCTGGTCAGACATGACTTATTGCAGATGTCTGTCAAATCAAAAAGCCGCCTGCTAACATTTTAATTGGAAAAAGAGCAAATTCTTCACATAGCGGCATTGAACCCTCTGTGGTGACATGTTTGCACGACAGCAGCGGTTTGTTTCAACACTGGACAACAGTGGACGATTAGATGAATGCTGACCTGGTGTTGGAGGCGTTAGCACTCAAGATGACATGATATCACGTTCAGGAGCTGTAAAGATAGCGGTGAAGGACTATATTTCAATGTTGTTGGTCAATATGCACTGCCAGCTATGTATGTATACATTTCTAAGGTGTCACTTATTGGAGTCTGCACACAGGTGTTCAGCTGTCTGACAACCGCTCGTAGTTCCTCATTCAGTGCACAGGGATAAAGGACCTGTGATGACGTCACCACCATGTGATCAGAGGTGGCGCTCAGAGCCCTGGTGACTGATCACATGTCACACATCACTCACAGACAGGTGGCCATTAGTATTTTGATAAAACAAAAAGAAAACCAAACAGGAAAGCAGCAAAAAGACACAGTACATGTCAGCGGCCTCAGACATCGATCAAAGTCGCCAATTCAGCCGCTATGAATTATTTGCAGGCCTCATGTAGCTATCAGTGGATTTTTGCAAACTACAAAGTAACCTGATACGTTACATTAAATTACATTAAAAAGTGAACCCAAAAACAAACTTAACAAAAAATAAATAAATAAATGAGGAAACTTGAAGAAAGCAAGGGGTAGGGAATATGTCGGTGGTGATAGTTAGAGGAGGACAGCCAAGTTGGCACTTCAAGCAGCTCCTACTAAAGCAATAGCTCTACTTTTTGCAGGAGGTGAGGCAAGTCCACCGCCATTCCTTAGAAGTGGGTTTACCTGTGTGTTACAGCTGCAGCAAGCAGAATAGGTCACAGGTGTCAAACACAAGGCCCACGGGCCGAATATTGGATGCAGGTAAGTATACAAATGTGTATAAAAATGCATAAGTGACCTTGTGTGTATGTGTGTGTGTGTGTATATATATATATATATATATAAATATATATAGTGTGTGTGTATATATGTATAATAGTGTGTGTCTGTGCGCATGTGTGTGTAATAGTGTGCGCCTGTGCGCGTAATAGTGTGCGTAATAGTGTGCGTCTGTGCGCATGTGTGTATTATAGTGTGCGTCTGTGTTATATGTGAGTGTTATAGTGTGCGCCTGTCTATATAGATATATATATATATATATATATATATATATATATATATATATATATATATAATAGTTTGCGCCACTGGCCACTATGGGGGACCTTATTACCAATCGGGCCACTGTGGGGTTCAGTTTTACTATACAGTCTTACAATTAGAATCGGCCCTTTGAAGGCAACCATACGGCTGATGTGGCCCTCGGTGAAAATGAGTTTGACACCCCTGGAATAGGTCACACAGTGGATGACACAGCGTACCTCAAATACCACCACCTCTCTTTCCTTCCAGGTGCAGACACACAGCAGTCAGTCTGTGCCAGTTGGCCATGAACATCCCCCTTGTACTTCACCCTGTGCCAAATTCCCCGCACTTTCCGAAGAAGGAGCTGTTTGATCATTCAGTGTCATGGATGTCAACCACACAGTCCCAACAACCAGAGGGAGAAGACCAAGACATTAAATGCACTAAAGAAAAATGGGGGTGGATCAGTGCGCGGGGTCTGCCCTCCACAGGCAATGTGTACTCAGGAGGATGTGGAAATGGAGGTGCCAGCTCCCAGTGCTCACTGTGACAAAGTCCGTCAGGAGAAGAAGGATGACGAAGAGGACGTGGAACAGGATGAGGTACTTGACCCAATATGGACAGACGAGGAGAGTCATGATAGCAGCTCAGAGGGGGAAGGAAGAGGCAGATGTTGCGGAGCAGCACCATGCTAAGACAGGGAGTAGGGTGTTGCAGATGAACATAAGAGTTGTACCATCAACATTAGCTACTAATAGTCGCAATGACTCCAGCATCCAGCTAGGTCTGGTCACAGGACTTCACAGGAGTCAGCCTCTTCGGCTGCTGTAGCTTCCTCTTCCTCCATCTCCATCCCTGTTCATGCAGTAACCTCTGAGCACAGAGAGACAATTTTGTGTAGGGCAGTAGTACGCCTGTGTAGTCGCTCAGACCTATAGGCCACTTCAGAATGTCTTTTATATTTGTCTTATGTCTTTGTATTGTCTGCAACTTCTGTGTGCATGGAGTATGTGTGGTCCAACTCTGCAGCACTGAAAGAGTTTATGTCTGCATGAGTCGTCTCTGTCTGGAAATGTATCCTTTTTTTGTGTTGTGAGTCTGTGGTCACCTGACTATGCTTAATATGAATGTTTGCACAGTAGGTGAGGAAGTCAGTAAGAGAGTTTGAGTGCATGTTGTTCAGAGCACTCTGCAAGAAATCTGAGACTAGCCAGTTCGTCTGCAAGTAGTCTGTTTAAACTACTAGGAATGGAGGAGGCCGAAAAGCATTACCTGTCTCCCTTGGACTTGTCTGATCTTAGGAGACCATAACGTAACTACAAGCCTCTGTGAGAAAGAGGAGTTTGCCATACAGCATTGAAAAGCATCTGACAAGTGAGTGTTGACAGGTTGAGAGTTCTGAGAGGAAAGAGTTCATGTTTTTCCAGGAGCAGAGCTGCACAGATAACTAAGACTGTGGGCCCGATATTCATCCTGTGTTCTGCCTCCCTGTCTCACCACCAATTCCATCTATAGCCATGCTGTATTGGACTTGTGTATGTTTGAACTCTTTAAGCAACATTGCTGACTGTTCCCGGCTTTATTTTCAACTACTTTATGTGTGTACTATCTTTCCGTAAACCAGCATCACCGCAGAGGAAGGAACAGTGGTCTCACCTGTGACAATCCAGCAGAAGAAACCAGGTAACCAAGTTCCTGGTTGTCCATTTTTAATAGCCCGACTGCGGCTCTGTTTGACAGGCCCCTGGCTGCCCTACAGGTGGGAGATGGCAGAGCCACCGTGACAAGGGCCTACCACTAATACCCTCTTTCTCCAAAGCTAAGGCCCGCTCCTTGGATGCTGCACCTGCTTCGGGCCTTTTCTCTGCAATTGATGATCAGACTGCAGGCTTTAAAACCAGGAGTGGGAAATGGAGAATGGAGGTTGAGCTGCCACCATCACCACCACCTTCACTGGCATTGACATCTACCTAATTTTCCAGCGTGTCCCAGGTCAGAAACTACCCCTCTATCCCCCAGATATGCAAAAAAAAATATTACCCCAACCACCCATGAGCACAGAACCTAAACACAAGCATTGCACAACTACTTACAATGGAAATGCTACCCTTTAGGCTAGTGGAAACAGACGTCTTCCGCAATGTAATGCTCTGTGCTAACCCACAATACCAAATGCCCAGCTGCCATTTCTTTGCCCTGCACCACCATGTGAATGATCATATTTCCCTGGCGTTGAAAAATTCTGTCAGTGGCAGGGTGCACCTGACCACAGGCACATGGTCCAACAACCATTACATATCCATAACAGCACACTGGGTCAATGTCCTGCAAGTGGAGCATGACGCTGAGAGTGGTGGTCCACATTTCATGGTACCCTCCAAGAGTTGTGGGACATTCATCCTTGTCTGTCCCCTCCTTCTCTTTCTCCACCTCTTCATACCACCTTTCAACACCCTTCACATCGGCACAGATATCTGTATGTGACAAAATTCACCTCCATACAGCGGTGCACATAATAAACGCCAAAATGGAGTCATAAAACTCATATGTCTAGGGGAGGGCAGCCACGCAGTCGAAGAGCTACAGATGGCTGTGCAGGCCCAGCCTGACAAGTGTCTGACCCTGCATAGGCTGAAGCAATGGAAGGTTGTGTCTGACAATGGGGTCAACCTGATGGCAGCCTTTTCGCCTTGGTAATCTCACATACATACCTTGCCTGGCCCATGTGATGAACCTGGTAGTGCAGCACTAAACAATTACCCAGGCTTATGTCCATTGATGGAAAAGGCCAGGAAACTGTGTCACACTTTCGGCATTTACACCCACCCACCACTCATCGGGCGGCAGCAACAATTTGGACTACCACCCAATCGTCTCATCTGTGAAGGGCACACATGGAGAAATACCACATTGCATACGTTGCAGAGGTTAAGCCAGCAGCAGAGAGCGATCATGGAGTACCAGATGGTGTATGCCATTAGCAGGCACTGTATAGAAGTCAGTCCATTGATGTCTGTGGACTGTCTGCAGATCAAAGAGGTTTGTGCCATTTTAGCCTATTTTGATGAAGCAACCAAAATGGTCTGTCGTGGTGATGCACTAAACAGACACTACATGGCCTCATGGAAAATGATGTATTGTCACAGAAGAAGGAGAAAGGGATACCAATCTCCCAACGTGTTTCTCCCCCATGGGAGATGTATAGAGTTGGAGGAAGAGGAGAGGGATAATAAAGGGATCAGAGGCAGGGGTGGGGGCTATGTAATGTTCCTTCCATCCATCACTGACCCTAGCTATTCTGCGTGGATGGCAGAACCAGTCGGAGGACACTCTTAGGCCTGAACCCATGGAATGTGGGCCATCACTCTTAGGCACTTGGATGCATATGAGTGCCTTTATACTGTAGTGCTTGCAGAAGGACTGTCACATAGCCCACATCAAAACATCAGATCATTACTGAGTGGCCACCCTCATTGACCCACATTACAAGGCCAGAAGAGCAAATCTCATTCTGGCAGTGGGGAGGAACCTCAAAATGCTGCAGTATTGGGACAGACTTTTAAGCAGCTTGAGCACAGTATTTCCCCATGGCCACCAGTATGCATCCACAATGGATGATAGCTCTGTGGCTCATGCTGGATGATCAAGAAGCCACCGTAGCAGCAATACCATCAGTGATAGGGGAAATCTAACAGAGGTGTGCCATACTTTTTTCAACCCATCACAGCCTACAGCAGGACTCACAGTCACAGACAGCACTTATCCGTGATGGTCCAACGGTATATAAGCACCTGCTTGGATGTACTCAGACATGACGTTGGAACATTTGACTTCTGGTTGTCTAAGCTGGATGAGTGGTTGGAGCTTGCACAACATGCGCTTGCCTGCCCCACTGCCAGTGTGCTAACAGAAAGGGTGTTCTGCACAGCTACAGTTACCATTATAATTAACCATACTCAGTGTCCTTGCTTTTAAGGCTTGCATTGATATACCCAGTTTGGTCTCTGTCCATGACTTGTGACCAATATCCCTTTAAATGCAATTTTCCTGCAACATGTCTACATATACACAATGGACCTGTTATACCAACTCAGTCCCTATGAGTGTGCACGCTCACTACCCAGATGGAGATCAACCTCACTTACAGTTAATCCCTTGTTCCGGTGTCCTCCGTTTATGATCTCCAGTAGCTTTGTCCAGTTGCAGACTGGCTTCTTCCATAGAGCATTCATAGCTGCTGTCTTTCCTATAGCTTGGAGCCTCCGAACAGCATATTCCCACAGTCAAACAGTTTGCTCTGGGCAGCATTCTTGGTCTGTCTGTCTCCTGGTGTCTAGGCATCTCCTTCTCCTTGAGCTGCACATTGCTGTCTTCCTCCGGGCAGCAATAAGACTCTGCAGGCCTCAATATTTCTGGTCTCTCTTCCAAATGGCACCTCTGACGCAGTTACCCAGCCTCTTATAGTCCTGCCGTCACCCCCTCTGAAAGTCCTAACTGGGCATGCTCAGCAATAGCTTGCAACATTTTGGTGCAGATTTTGGTTATTTCAGCACATATTTTGGTGCAAGTCTATTCATTGCCACAGCAACCAGTCAACTCTTTCGAGACTGGCCCCCTACAAGAGCTACCCCGGCCAATAGGGCTAACTTCAAGACCCGGCCTTCACCTGAACGGGTGTGGCCAGAACCAGGCCATAAGTCCCTTATGTCTTCATTGCCCACAAATGAAGAGAAATGGACCATGACCTTGTGGAGCTTGGCCTGGAGCTTCCTGCTATAGAAACAGGCCAGCTCTATGCCAGCAAGGCTGTCATCGACCCAGGAAAGGCCCGAACCTGCTGCTAGCAGTCCTTTACATGATCATGCATCGATGGGCCGGGTCCTCCAAAGCTCCAGACGCTGTTTGTAGAGGAGATTATAATAAAACGAAACCCTTCATTCATGACGTCTTCGACAGTTTCTACATTTATCAGAGCAGATAAAAGATGAGACCGATCTGCTGAGTCTAGTGACTAAGACGATTTATTTACTGCCCTAAATATTCTCCATCTTTATTTCCTATCACAAAGTGGCGGCTATATTTCTCCGCAGTGTCTGGCGCTCAGACATGAATGTTGGCTGCTGGCAGGATCTTCCACTAGAGAGAGTGAGGGAGGTAATTCTGTGGGAAGTTACAATGAATTGTCACTAATTACAAGTCGCCTGTAGTGGATAGTTTGGGGTCTCAGACCATTACTATCAATCAAGAAAATCGTGTTCGAGTGGCGAGCGGCGGCGAGGGGTGTGCGTGCGGGGAGAGATTTAATTACACCAGTGTCGAGTTAAGGTTTTCTCGGGATGGGATTCGCATTGATGCAGGCGTGCAGAGCTTCTCACTTTTAGGAAGAGAATGGCTCGTTCTTCTTGTCTCTGCCGGTGAATTATGATAATGCTGAAGAGCTGCAGCCAGGAACGCAAATACTAGAGATGCCAGTTTTGTGATGCTGAGAATGTCGCTGTGATGCTGATACATCGCTCATGGTGATGCCGGGTATTTCATGCAATATTACCCGTCTGCTCCACCGCCGGTCCAGTGATGCAGCCAGGGGTGCTCTGAGACTTTGTGCTGCCTGAGGCGAAGTGTTAATTGGTGCCCCTACCCCACGCCGAAAAAAACACTTATTTTACAGGCATTGAACAAGTCAAAACACAAAATACCCAACACATATTTGAACCATTGAGACTTGTCTGAAGTGACAAAGTAATAGAGCCCCAGGAGTCATTGTGACCCCCACTAGTGGTCCCAATAATGGTGACCTACTTAATGGCTCTAGCAGTAATAGTGCCCCCAGTTGTAATAGTGACCCCCTTGATAGCCCTAGTAATATTAATGACCTCTGCAGTAATAGTGACCTCCTTAATGTCTCCAGTAGTAATAGTGCCCCCCATAGTGGCCTCAGTAGTAATAGTGAACCCCATAGTGACGCTAGTAGCAATAGTGATCCCCATAGTTGCTCCAGTAGTAGTAGTGTCCCCAGTAATAACAGTGTGCCCTGTAGTATGGGAATGAAAATGCCAGTGGGCGACATCAAGGGTCACAGTGGTGACTGCCAGATGGGAGGAGTTGACTGTTTGTCGGGTTGCTGCCCAGCTGCCTCGCAGCTAGCAATGATTTTTTACTGGGCATCAATATGGCCTTGGACCCCACCACTGCAGGGAAGCAGTGGTAAACGACTGAGCAGCCACCGGCACCACCACCTCCACTGTTGTTCAAGGGACATTATGGAGGCCAAATTAGGGTACCCGGTTTTTACTCCTATTGATTTTAATGGAAGTCAGAATTGAAAGTCGGACACTCCTAACCCAACAGTTTTTATAATTGCTCAACACTACTATAAACCCCTTTGAGGCCCCAAGGCCTATTCTCGAAACTGTTATTCTTATAGGTGCTGGGCCCATGGTGTTGGTTCAGGACTGTTGAGTCACTTTCATACACAAAGCTGCAGAATATTTTGTTGCCAAAGTCCTCAGGTCCCATTTTCCTGCTGTACATTTCTGCAGTGCATGCATGAGATTTGTTAATATCTCATCGACTTTGCTGCTACTGTATTCCACTGCAGATTTCCCACCTACGAATCAAGATAAAAAATCGACAGCATTTCAAACAGATGTGGAAAGGCCATCAATAAGGGAGAGCACCACAAGGGTGAAGGGAGTCTTTTAGGTCAGTGTTCCCCAACGCCAGTCCTCAGAGACCCCCAACAGGTCATGTTTTCAGGATTTCCTCAGTATTGCACAGGTGATGTAATTGTTGTTGGTGCCTCAGACATTGCCACAGGTGCTCTTACCATAGGATATCCTGAAAACATGACCTGTTGGTGGTCCCTGAGGACTGGAGTTGGGGACTCCTGTTTTAGGTCATTCAAAGCTCCCTGGGAATATGACGAGGGGCAAGAACCCTGAAAGAGCAATCTGTACGTATTCTAGTTTTGCTCATATCCCAAGTCATATTGCACGGCCTATTATAAAAGTCAGATATTGACTCATAGTGGTTACCTTACAATAGGTCTTACATCCTCGTAGTGTTCTCCACAAAGAGAAACTTTACCACAACCACCCAAGTGCATAAAACGGAAGAGAGAACAAATTGCAGTGGCAGATTTTGTGTTAAAGGGGTTGTCCGGCCATAAAGAATTCATGTCATCACTTCTGTTTGCCCAGTACAATGCACTTTGTAATATACATTGTGCATTGTAAATTAGGCAAACAGAAGTTATTCACTTACCCTTAGGGGTGCCCCCCCATGTGTTGCTCCTCCGGTCGTCCCTGGATATGACAAGTCTTCTCCTCTTCTTGTTGGGCTGGCACCAGGTCTTGTCGGCACGAGGACATGCTTCTTCTCCTCCGCGCATGCGCAGTAGATCTTCTTCTGCTGGGATCGCATGCTGCTTCAGGAAGCTGTGGTCTGCCTGGAGGGGACGCATGGGCGCTGGATCATCTGCTGTAAGGTAAGAATCTGAGGGGAGGAGGGGGAGTGTAGTGCCGGGCTCCCACGGGGGGCTGGGGAATGCGGGGTGCGGGCGCCGAGCTGTCACCGGGGGGGTTTGCGAGCTGTCAGTCAGCAGTCGTGGGGGGGGGGGGGCGCCGAGCTGTCAGTAGCTGGTGGGGGGGAGGTGCAGGCGCCGAGCTGTCAGGGGGGGGAGGGGGGGGGTTGGATCATCTGCTGTAAGGTAAGAATCTGAGAGGAGGAGGGGGAGTGTAGTGCCGGGCTCTCACGGGAGGCCAAGCTGTCACTAGTGGGGGGGAGGGTGTAGGGGGGTGTGGGCATGAGCTGTCAGTAGCCACGGTGTGCAGGCTGCCGAGCTGTCATCGGGGGGAGGGGGGTTGCGAGCTGTCAATCAGTAGTCGCGGGGGGTGCGCCGGGCTGTCAGTAGTCGGGGGGAGGGGCGGTGCGGAACTGTCACTAGTCTGGAGGGGGGGGGGGGTGCTGTCACCTAGACTTGTTGCGGTGGAGTGTGCTGTCACATAGAGTTTTCACGGTGGGATGTGCTGTTACATAGACTTGTCACTGTGGAGTGTCCTGTCACATAGACTTGTTGCGGTGGAGTATGCTGTCACATAGACTGGTCGCGGTGGAGTGTACTGTCACATAGACTTGTCACGGTGGAGTGTGCTGTCACATAGACTTGTCACGGTGGGATGTGCTGTCACATAGACTTGTCACGGTGGGATGTGCTGTCACATAGACTTCTTACCGGGGTCGAGGAGCTGTCACATAGACTTGTCGCTGTTGGGTGTTGTCACATAGACTTCTTGCGAGGGTGGGGGTGCTGTCATATAGACTTGTCGCTGTGAAGTTTGCTGTTACATAGACTTGTCGCTGTTAAGAGCTGTCACATAGACTTCCTGTGACGGTGCGGGTGCTGTCACAAAGACTTGTCGCTGTGGAGTGTGCTGTCACATAGACTTGTCACTGTGGGGTGTGCTGTCACATAGACTTGTCGCTGTGGGGTGTACTGTCACATAGACTTGTCGCTGTGGGGTGTGCTGTCACATAGACTTGTCGCTGTGGAGTGTACTGTCACATAGACTTGTCGCTGTGGAGTTTGCTGTCATATAGACTTGTCGCTGTTGGGTGCTGTCACATGGACTTCTTGCGGGGGTGGGGGTGTGCTGTCACATAGACTTGTCGCTGTGGGGTGTGCTGTCACATAGACTTGTCGCTGTGGGGTGTGCTGTCACATAGACTTGTCACTGTGGGGTGTGCTGTCACATAGACTTCTTGCGGGGGTGGGGGTGCTGTCACATAGACTTGTCGCTGTGGAGTTTGCTGTCACATAGACTTGTCGCTGTTGAGTGCTGTCACATAGACTTCTTGCGGGGGTGGGGGTGCTGTCACATAGACTTGTCGCTGTGGAGTTTGTGGTGGGGCACTGTGAGAGGGAATTGTGGAGGGTCACACTGTGGAGGGGGTAACTGTGGTGGGGGCATTGTGGGGGGTGACGCTGTGGAGGTGCATGTGTGTGGTGGGGGTTACTGTGGAGGGCACTGTGGGGGGGGTGCACTGTGGGGGGAGCACTGTTGAGGGGGCACTGTGGTAGGGGCACTGTGGGGGGTGCACTGTGGAGGGGCATGTGTGTGGTGGGGGCACTGAGGAGGTCTACTGTGGAGGGAACTGTGGGGGGTGACACTGTGGAGGGGTGAACTGTGGTGGGGGCATTGTGGGGGGTCATTGTGGGGGTGCACTGTGGGTGGTGACACTGTGAAGGGGCATGTGTGTGGTGGGGGCACTGAGGAGGGCACTGTATGGGGGTGCACTGTGGGTGGAGCACTGTTAAGGGGGCACTGTGGGGGTGCACTGAGAGGGGTCATTATTGGGTGGACACTGTGGGGGGGTCACTGGAGGGGGACACTGTGGTAGTGGCACTGTGTGTGGGCACTGTGGGGGTGACACTATGGAGGGGGGATCTGTGGGGGGTCATTGTGGGGGTGCACTGTGGGGGGTGACACTGTGGAGGAGCATGTGTGTAGTGGGGGCACTGAGGGGGTGTACTGTGGAGGGCACTGTGGGGGAGGGTCATTGTGGGGGGTGCACTGTGTGTGGGCACTTTGGGGGTGCACTGTGGAGGGGCAGTGTGGAGGGGGCACTGTGTGTGTGGTGGGGGCATGTGTGTGTGAGTGTGTAGGGCATGTTTGTTGCTACTTTCACTTTTAATAGCAGAGGATCGCTGTCTGAATGTTCCTTCTACTTGTCTTCCCTTTGCTCCTCACATCCTTGTAGATCTCTGTCAGACTGTGCTCTCACAGCTTGCAAGTTGACTCCCAAGTGGCTTGTAACTTATAGTCAAGTTTCCCTACCTGACCCTTCATTTCTTCTTTTTGCTGCTCCCAGGCTTTAGTAGACTTTTTGGGTACAGTCTTTTCACCATCATCCTTGGCGGTAACACCGTCCTCGATTTCAGTGCAGGACTTGTGGAGACTTTCTAACTGAGCCTCGATTTTGAAGGTCTCTTCTAGCTCAAGAACCTTTTCTCTGTATTCTTCCAGTCCCTCTTGTAGCTCCAGCATGGCCTTGCTATGGATTACAGTCTCCACTTCATTTTTCAATTTATTCAGGTTTATAATTATCATCTTTTCCTCACTTTGTAACAATTCTATTTCTTCTCTTAGTACAATGCTGTCATCGCTTAGAACCAATAGCATTCTTTGAAGTCTTTCAGTCTTTCTTATGTGGTGCTCAGTCTCTGTAGCTTTGACTGACTCTGTCAGTGCAGCCAACTGCTTTATTAGGAGTTGCCATTCCTCCAGCTCCACTTACATAGCCTCTTCATGGGCTTTCTGCTGCTGCACCTTCTCTTGTATCCATTGCTTTAGTAAATCCTCCATACTCAAAGAGGCAGTCTGCATCTTCACTGGCATTCCTGAGCTGGGACATTCACCGCTTGTGCCAGCGCATCCTCCACCATATGTGACAACACGGGGGTTAAATATCACCACGGGGGTTACAGGCTGGTTTTACACATCGCATACTACCCTGTTTCCCCGAAAATAAGACGCGTCTTATATTAATTTTTGCTCCCAAATATGTGCTACGTCTTATTTTCAGGGGGTGTCTTATTTCGCCGCGGCAAATCCATCTGTGGCCGCTAATCCCTCAATTGGCCAGCTTTGTAGACGAAATTTCTCAGAAATCTCGTCCACATGGGACAGCAAATCTGTCACAGCAAAGCTGGGAGAAGCCGGTGTTGTGGTGCGGATTCACCGGCCACAGAAACGGAAAAGCGTGCAGCCAGGTCGCTTCAAAACAAGCGGCTGAGTGCCGTGGGTTGTGAAGCAGAGCTTTCCTGGCGGAAATCTCGCTGTTTATCGCTGTGGCCACACTGCGAGATTTCTGCTGGAAATACGCTCTGTGAGAGCCCAGCCTTAAGAATCACACAGGGTGCCTGACTCACACACAGAGCCATAAAAAATAAGGGCTGTAAAGTAACGTACCTGTCTGCAGACAGAAGGTCCTGGACCACTTGTAAGCAGGGATGGTATTGCAGCTTCCGGCCACCAGGGGGAGCTCATCACAGCAGACATGTACAGCAGGAACAGAACGTACAGTATGGATTTTTCCAGCCAGCAAGGGGAGCTCACAACAGCACACTCGTACAGCACAGCAGGGACAGGATAACAGCAGACTGTCTGCAGATCTACCTATACATCTGGAGGTAGGAGACAACGGGGATGGCAGCAGGGGACAGGCCACTTGACTTGCCTGCACACTTTACTATGCCTTACTATCGAGGGTGCCTTATATTTGGGACTTTTGCAAATTTCAGGGGGTGCCTTATTTTCAGGGGATGCCTTATTTTCAGGGAAACACGGTAGTTGCAAAATTTCAGTTACAACGCACTGAAATTCCACAACCAAGTATAGTACAATGTTAAAGGAGTAGACTGGACTCTTTAACTGATGACCTATCTTCTGGATAGGCCTTCAGTAGTTGATGGACAGGGGTCCCCCGCTCCTCCGGCTTATCATCCGGCCTGCTGTCCAATTCAGCTGGCCGGACGGACATTGTCATCAGCAGTCAGGTAGGAAGTAGGAGCACCAGCTGCTATTCCACTTTCTGTTAATGACATGCTGTCCTGTGCAGGAAGTGAAATTGCATGTCCGGCCTGCTGCACTAGGCAGCGAGCCAGATGATCAGCTGATGGATGGGGTCTCAAGTGGCAGAACACCATGCATCAATTACTTATGACCTATCCAGAGGATAGTTCATCAATTGAAAACAGCCAAGACTACACCTTTAGGCTGGATTCACACGAACGTATATCGGCTCGGTTTTCACGCCAAGCCGATATACGTCGTCCTCATCTGCAGGGGGGGAGGATGGAAGAGCCAGGAGCAGGAATTGAGCTCCTGCCCCCTCTCTGCCTCCTCTCCACCCCCTCTGCACTATTTGCAATGAAAGGGGGTGGGGCTAAGTTCTGAGAATTAGCCCCGCCCCATCCCACCTCTCCCCATTGCAAATAGTGCAGAGGGGTGGAGAGGAGGCAGAGAGGGGGCGGGAGCTCAGAGCACTGCTCCTGGCTCTTCCAGCCTCCCCCCCTGCAGAGAGAGACGATGTATATCGGCTCGGCGTGAAAACTGAGCCCATATACGTTCGTGTGAATCCAGCCAAAAACAAGCCTCATTTATTCACAGTGGAAAAAATCTGCTGTGGATTGTTAGCATGTTGCAGATTTTTGAATCCACAGCATGCCCAATTTGTTGCTGATATGAGGTGGACTTTCACTGCAAATTTCAATAGAATGAGTGAAATCCACGGCTATTTCTGCACTGAACTCATGTGCAAGAAATGTGTATGCTCCGTGTGAAAATAGTCTAGCACTTTATTCAATATCCCCACAAGGATGGATTAAAGGGGTTGTCCGATAGTTTGGGGGCTTTTGCTATAGATGAGTTATGCTCAAGACAGGTCATTATTAGTTGATTGCCAGGGGTCTGACAATCAGGATCCCCGACGATCAGCTGATCACTGGACCCGCTGTCAGTGTGGACAGCATTGATAGCAGATAATGCTGTCTATATTGCAGTGGCCCCGTTTGGTACTGCAGGCACAGCTCCCAAAGAAGTCAATGTAATACCAACCTGGGTTGCTGCAATCTTGACTGCATTCTCTGTTTATCTTTCCGCACTGACAACAGCCCAGTGATTAATGGTGTATTACATTTTTGGAGGGCAGGGGGATAAACCTCATCAATTCTTTTTTTTTTTTGGGGGGGGGGGGTTACAGCATTAATTAGGTAGCATAAATGACTTGATAATTTTTTTTCTGCGGGTTCGTCTGATTACAATAATACCAAAATTATATATATTTTTTAGTTTTTTTCCACTTTTTTTAATAATTTACTTTTTTACTTTTTATTAAAGAATTTAGGTTCAACTGCAATATAATCAGCCTTTCACAGACTTTAACAGAATGACATACAATACAATGCTGAATTACAAGTAAGGCTATAGGGCATGATAGAACATAAGCAGTGCGACCTTGATGGGGATGAAAACACTATAGGGTAGGACAGTGAGGGGAGAGAAAGGAAAAGCGAGGGGGTGGTGATGGGGAGACAACCTCTATCACACTAATAGTATATTTTCCATTCTTAGCTTAGAGACAATCATTACATTACTATTAACTATACAGATTGCAGTTTTAACCAAGAGGACCCAGTTTTTAAAAAAAGACATCATAAGTCCTGGTAGCCCAAATAGTCATGTCCTCCAATCTACAGATCTGGTTCACCTTATCATGCCACTGATGAGGAAACCATGGTGTAGTTTGTAGCCAAAGTAAGCGGCTTTAAGGCTTTAGCGGAGGCAGTTAACCCTTTGCAATCCAATATTTGATTCAGGGTTTCCTAGGGGGCTTTCTCTTTCTGCCATTATACAATAGCACCATCTGATGGCTAGAGCCAGTACTGCAGTATGTGACATGCTGGAGAGGCCCCCTGATAACAGAGCGGCCAGTAATCTACAGTAAGAATATCCTGCCGGACGTCTTCCGACATTGGAGCTATACAGTCTTCAATCAGAATGTCTTCAAACGTCAGACAGTGGATTGGAAAGGGTTAAATGGGTGACCAGATCTGTCTTTGAAGGTGAAAATGAGTTGGAAGGTCTATAGAGTATCACCTTGTCTGGAGTCAGTGAAAAGTCAGGAGAAGTTACTTTGAGAATTAAAGAGGTTGTCCCGCGCCTAAACATTTTTTATTTTTTTTTGCATAGGCCCCCCATTCAGCGCAGGACAAACCCAAGGGATGTGTTGAAATTAAAAAAAAATGTTTTACTTACTCGAATCCCCTCTCTGCAACTTCTTCCTTCTTTTCCTCCAAGATGGCCGCCGGGATCTTCACCCACGATGCACCGCGGGTCTTCTCCCATGGAGCTACGTGATGATGCGTAGAAGGGGGCGGAGCCAGAACGCCGCTTGTGCCCGGACCGACCAGAAGGGAGAAGACCCTTCTGTGCAAGCGCGTCTAATCGGGCGATTAGACACTGAAATTAGACGGCACCATGGAGACGGGGACGCCAGCGCAGGGAAGGTGAGTATATAACTTCTGTATGGCTCATATTTAATGCACGATGTATATTACAAAGTGCATTAATATGGCCATACAGAAGTGTATAAACCCACTTCCTTTCGCGGGACAACCCCTTTAACTGTTCAATATGTTCCCAGTAGGGGATGATTAAGGGACCCGTTCCGAGGCATGGCTAAAGGCTCTTGGGCCCGAGTGCTGAAGTTCAGCTTGGGCCTCCCACTGCCCTTCTACCTCCCCCCTGCCCTTCAAGAGCTACTTTGCCCATGGCTCACCCCAAAAAATACATACACACATACATGTATTCAATGGGAATTGTGCTGCAGTACCAACCCGCAACACAACATTTTGGTCAGTGCTTTCTGCTTTCTCGACTGACCATAGTGACGGTGGCACAGAGAATCAGCTGATCGGCGGGGAACCGAGTCATCAATAGCAAAAATGAAGAAAGTCCTGAAATACCCCAATAAAGCTATTGAGCCCCCTTGTGCCCCTATAGAGTAATAAAGGCCATCTGTGCCGCTTTAATGCTAGAGGCCTCAATGTTCCCCTTTAATATAATAGAGCCCCCATGACTCTACAGTGTAATAAACCCCCCCCCCCCCCCCCCCCTTGTCCTTTCCTCTTCCAAAAAAAAAATTTGTGTCTTCCCTGTGCTCTCTGTCTGGCTGAACAATTATTGCACATTGTCGGGAGGGGTAGCGTCACTCCTTAGGGAGGGCACCTAGAAGGTGAGTGAGGAGTTTTAAGGCCATTTATGCTCCTCTAGGAAATATACAGAAATAAGGTAGCTGAAGCAATACCTCTACAGCGCCACCTATTGGATGGCAGCATTCCTGCAAATCAATGTCCGACCCTTTATACAGGTCTTTAGACGAATGATTGGGAATTGAAAACCAAGCCAGAATCCTTACACAGACAGTAGGTTTGGGGTGTTTGCCACTCATCAGTGTGCAGTAGGATTCTGGCTTGTGACACTACCCCTCCCGACTCCCATCATAGGCCTCTGACTAGTCAAGCAGAATCCTACTGCACACAGATGACAGGCAAACACCCCGAAACAGATGTCTGTGTATAGATTCTGGCTTGGTTTTCAATTCCCAATCATTGCTCCTTAAGACCTGTATAAAGGGTCGGACATTGATTTGCAGGAATGCTGCCATCCAATAGGTGGCGCTGCAGAGGTAATGTTCCATCTTCCTTATTTGCATATATTTCCTAGAGGAGCATAAATGGCCTTATATGGCTGGTTTCACACTGGGCAATTTGCCGTAGACGCTCCTTCTGGAATTTCGCTGTGGCAAATCCGCTAGTGGCCACTAATCCTGGGATTAGCCAGCCATGTGAATGAGATTTCTCAGAAATTTCGTCCACACGGGACGGAGAATCTGTCGCAGCAAAGCCGGCAGAAGCTGGCCGCAGCATGTTCATTTTTTCTTCCGCTGTGGACGCACTCTCATCTATGGGAGTGCCGACCGCAAAGGAAAAGCAGATTCCCGGCAGAAATCTCGCATTTTTTTGCTGCGGCCAAACGCGAGATTTCCGCCCGGAATCGCCCAGTGTGAACCCAGCCTAAGTCTCCTCACTAACCTTCTAGGAAATATCTAATTCACACACAGCAGCGCTGCACACTCTCATGCGCTGCTTGTCATTCAACTCCTCCTGCGGGCAGCGCTGTAGCAGGTGGTGTTGAGCGACAAGCAGCATGTGAGTGTGTGCAGCACTTCTGCATGTGAAACTGATGTTACTATGCACTAATTGTCCGGCTGGACGGAGGGTATGGGGGAGTCTAGCAGTGATCGAATTGGTGAGGGGAGCCTCTGGGCCCCCCTAACGTAGGGGCCGGGTTGCAATTGCGACACTTATTGCTACGCCACTGGACATGTCCACCAAACGTGGAGAAGAAATCCCAACTGAGTCCTAAATCTCCAGAACATATTTGAATTCGATGATTTAAAGGCAAAGGGCCAATCTATCAAATATGTGGCGTTGGAGAAGGGGAAGGGGTTATATTTGTAGAGCGTAGAGATCAGGTAGGAGAGAACTTGTCTCCATTTTATTCGTGTTAGGGCTTCTGCCCACTAGCGTTTTTTTTAACGCTGCGATATCGCTTCGTTTTTCTCAATTTGACTTTCTAATGTTAAAATTGCATCGCACAAAAATCGCAAGTTTGTGCTTTTGCGATTTTTCTGCGATGCGATTTTAACAGGAAGTCCCGTTAAAAAAACGCTAGTGGGTAGAAGCCCTTATAGACATCTATAGTACATTTACAAGGCAGATTCCAGATATACAATCTCAAAGAATCTAGGTTCATTGAAAATGAGGTGGTGGAGGGAAATGGGGCCAAAGAGGGTCTGAGGGAGTCCCAGGCTCTTTTTACAGCAGGTCAAAGGTGATGCTTTTATATATTTTAGGTTTTGGGAAACTGAGAACTTTAAGAAAGCGTGGGCCATAAGAGGCTTGGGCTAAGAGTTGCATTGTTGGGTTCTTGGAAGGACTAAAAACTTCCAGCCATCTATTTAGCTGAATTGCTTTATAATATGTTAGCATGTCAGGAAGACCTATACCACTCTCACTGCAGTTTTGTAGCCGATGAGCCAATCTGGGTCAACGCCGTTGTCATATACACTTCACATATAGAGCGTAGGGATTTAACCCCTTAGTGACGGCGCTGTCGTAAAACTACGTCCTGCTGTTGCAGGACGTGTATGAAGGGAGGTAGCGCCGCTATCTCCCTCCATACAGCGCGGGCGTCAGCTGTTTATTACAGCTGACACCCGCGGGCAATAGCCACGCTCGGCCGTTTGGCCGATCGCGGCTATTAACCCTTTAAATGCCGCTGTCAATTCTGACAGCGGCATTTAAATCCCCCGAACGCTGTTTGGGGGCCCCACACCGGTGAGATCGGGAGAGCCGTGCAGGTGTCATGGCAGCCGGGGGCCTAATGAATGGCCCCAGGGCTGCCTTAACAGACTGCCTATCAAGCCATCCACACAGGGTGGCTTGATAGACTGCCTGTAAAAAAGCAGTATGACGTAATGCTATAGCATTACGTCATACTGCACGAGCGATCAAAGCATCGCATGTTAAAGTCCCCCAGGGGGACTTCAAAGTAAAGTAAGAAAAAAGATCAATAAAGTTTTTTAAATTGTAAAAAAAAAAAAAAGTTATAAAAGTTTAAATCACCCCCCTTTTGCCATATCAATTATTAAAAAATCTAAATCATAAAATAAAAATATGTATTTGATATCGCCGCGTCCGTAAAAGTCTGATCTATCAAAGTAGTGCATTATTTTTCCTGCACGGTGAATGTCGTCCGAAAAAAAAAATAAAGAATGCCAGAAATACACTTTTTTAGTTACCCTGTCTCCCAGAAAAAACGCAATAAAAAGCGATCAAAAAGTTGTATGTATTCGAAATTGATATTATCGGAAACTACAGGACATCCCGCAAAAATTGAGCCCTCGCTCAACTACGTCGACAGAAAAATAAAAAAGTTATTGCGCGCACAAAATGACCGCAGAAAATAATTGAAAAAAATTAAATATCTTAAAAAAAAAAATACAAGTACTACAGCAAAAAAAAACTATATAAGTTTGGTACCGTAGTAATCATACTGACCCATAGAATAAAAATATCAGGTTGTTTTTGTTGAAGTTTGTGCGCCGTAGAAACGGGACGCACCGAAAGATGGTGGAATGTCGGGTTCTTTTCCATTTCTCTCCGCTAAGAATTTTTTAAAAGTTTTTCAGTACATTATATGGTACAATAAATAGGGCCATTGAAAAATACAACTCGTCCCGCAAAAAACAAGCCCTCATACAACGACATCGATGGATAAATAAAGGAGCTACGATTTTTTAAAAGGGAGTAGGAAAAAACAAAAATGGAAAAAAGCTCCGTCACTAAGGGGTTAAAGAAAGACCTTAGCAGGGAGATGGGAAGCACTTGCATTTTATGTAGAATTTTAGGTACTATACAGTATATGAGCCTAAAAGGTTCTTTCTACCAAACCAAAAGAGAACTGGAAGGTCATGTGATGCTAAAAGTTGCCAAGTTTCGGAGAGTAAAGGGGAAGAATTAGGATCATAAGGATTTGTCAGATTCTTGGAGATATGAACTTCTAGGTACACTATAGCCCGATTGGACCATGTAAAAGGGGCAGATTCCTGATATTCACATATTTTGCTATAGGACACAGAAATATTAAGGACCATAGATTAAGTTAAATTAGCTTTATAATTTGAGAAGAACACCATATTGTGTGATGAAGGTGGTGAGTCTAGGGAGGCGACTTCATCAGGGTTGGTGTCAAGGATAAGGACATCATCTGCAAAGGCAGCTACTTTAAAGAAGACATTGTCTTCTTTGAAACCTTGGATGTCTTCATCTTGTCGAACCACCTGTTGCAGGGTCTCCAGTGTAGGGGAAAGGGGGCACCCCTAACATGTCCCATGGTAATTTCGAAGTAGGTAAAGCAGGGGTTTTAGGAGAACACCCGAACTGTCCAATCGTGTGTGTATATTCCTATATTTTCCTATATTTCTATATCGAAATGCCCTGCATTGAATGTAACAGTTATCCTGTGAATTAGCTTTGAAGAATTCTTCTAGGTGTGTATGGATCTGCTGTAGGGGTATCTAATAGGGACTTGTTGAGCAGTCATCTCAATTCCCTTGCCGGAAGAGAGGGGAGGGATATAATAGCCTGAACCAGGGCATGGTCAGAAACTGATATGGTTCATGTATCAACAAACTGAAGGAGGTGATTGGAAAGGAAGATGTAATCTAAATGCATGCAGAACTTGTGGACTGAGGAACAAAAAGAGTAGTTTCTTACCGCTGGGTTCAAATTCCTCCAGTCATCGATGATGTTAAGGTCCTACTGAAAGACGTGAAGTCTACCAAAGGAAGCCTGCAAGATCTGGGACCTCCTAGATAAAGAATCCAGGAAAGGGTTCAGAGTGACATTGAGGTCGGTGCCTAGAATTATCTGTCCCTCAGCAAAAAGTTTGAGATCAACAAAAAGTTTGAGATTTTAGAGAGTTTTCACTAGCCGAGAGACTTTAAGTTGGAAGCATAAATATTAGTGAAAGTAGATGTAGCTGAGAAGATTGAACCCTTAAGAAAAAGTACTCAACCTTCGGCATCAGTGTGCTGTTTTTTACACTCGAAGGGGATCGCGTTGTGAAAGCTATGGTTACTCCTTTGAGGCTGACTTTGGGTGACAACTGTGAAAACACTGCGAGAAGTACTTCCTGGGAAATTGGATATTTTATTCTCTTTGAAATGTGCATCCTGGAGAAATGTGACATTTGCTTGGAGTTTTTTGAGCAACCATCCCACATGATGTAATTTATTAGGTGAATTTAACTCTTTGGCATTGTATGAAATGACGATTAGATCTGACATATACCCGTAAGGTTGATAGTCACCTAATAGACCAAGAAAAGAACGAAAACTCGAAATCTAGTTCAACTTGAAAAAGGAGGTGGAGAGGTGTGAAGGGAAGAAGGTGGTAGAGGTGGTGAGTGGCTTGACAGGGAGGGAGGGTGAGATAACTACAGTATATAAACACAAAATAGGTGAAGGAGGCAGGCACAGTAAAGATACGGCACCTGGTCCCGGGCTTAAAGCCCAGCCAATAGCAAAATTATGCTGGGGATTTAAGCCTCCTGCTCTGCAATCAATCAGAGAGACAGGACGGGTTGTCATTTGTTAATGACAGCTGATAACCCAGAGGAGAAGGCAGGAGGGGGTTTTAACCCTTTCTGCCTTTTCCTTCCCCTTCCTTTTGGTGTAAATATACTATTTTAAAAAACAATAACTAGAAATGTTTAAAAAAATCATTTTTTTAGCTTTTTACCCCCAATAAAACGGGAAAAAAATTCAGGGAAAAAAGATATAAAAAAATAGCCCCATGTGTCATGGGGAAAAAAACCGCAGCAAAAATAATTTTGATAGCTAAAGGAAACAAAATAGGGCAGTAAAACCACCACATGGGTAAAATACCTAAAAAGTGTCTGGTCCTTAAAGGGGTTGTCCCGCGCCGAAACGGGTTTTTTTTTTTTTCAATAGCCCCCCCGTTCAGCGCGAGACAAACCCGATGCAGGGATCAAAAAAAAAAACAGATAGTACTTACCCGAATCCCCGCGGTCCGGCGTCTTCATACTTACCTTGTGAAGATGGCCGCCGGCATCTTCACCCTCGGTGGACCGCAGGGCTTCTGTGCGGTCCATTGCCGATTCCAGCCTCCTGATTGGCTGGAATCGGCACACATGACGGGGCGGAGCTACGAGGAGCCGCTCTCCGGCACGAGCGTCCCCAATCAGCAAAGGAGAAGACCGGACTGCGCAAGCGCGTCTAATCGGGCGATTAGACGCTGAAGATTAGACGGCACCATGGAGACGAGGACGCCAGCAACGGAACACGTAAGTGAATAACTTCTGTATGGCTCATAATTAATGCACGATGTATATTACAAAGTGCATTAATATGGCCATACAGAAGTGTTTACCCCCACTTTGTTTCGCGGGACAACCCCTTTAAGGTACAAAACAGAGGTTAAAAGCACAGCCAGACTCCATGCACATACAGCTGTATCAGGGTATTTGCCCTTCATCAGTGTACAGTGGGAGTCTGGCTTTGCTAGTGAGAGGCCTGGGACAGGGGCCAGAAACGCTATCTTTTCTCCTTAGGGAGAGCACCTAGACGGTGAGTGAGGAGACTCAAAAGTCATTCATGGCCCTCTGAAACAGCTGTCTGTGCATGGAGTCTGGCTTTGCCTTTAATTCCCAGTCATTGTTACAAGGCTTGTATAAAGAGTCTAACTTTGGCTTGAAGGAATGCTGCCTTGCAATAGGTGGCACTGTGGAGGTATTATTGCATCTTCCTTATTTGCATATTACCCAGAGGAGCATGAATGGCCCTATGAGTGTCCTCATGCATCGTCTAGGTGCTCTCCCTAAGGAGAAAAGATACTTTTCTAAGACTCAGATCATTTAGGTAATGCAGAATATTTGATACTCCGACAGGAGAAGCTTGAATAAACTAGAGAG
Source organism: Eleutherodactylus coqui (assembly GCF_035609145.1). Classification (NCBI taxonomy): domain Eukaryota; kingdom Metazoa; phylum Chordata; class Amphibia; order Anura; family Eleutherodactylidae; genus Eleutherodactylus; species Eleutherodactylus coqui. The sequence continues at coordinate 235,124,400 of NC_089842.1, forward strand.
GTCTGGCACATCTGGAGTGTGGTCAGGGATAATTTTACACAGGACTACACAGAAATAGTCATTATAGACAGAAGCCCAATTGCAAAATACCCCTCCTCTTCCTGGTCCTACCCAGCAATCTGGGTCTTTGATTTGCCCAGGGGTAAATTTTGGCTTGCATGGTAATTAGAACACTGGATTCACATTTTAACATTGAAACAAGCCAGCCTTGATTCCCTGGCACTCCTGGATATGATCTTCAGGACCATACGGTTATAGGACTAGCTATAAACAGCTGCTGACACTTCTGGGGAAGTCACTTGCGATGTTCCTTCAATTAATTTTTACGGCAATGACAGAGTGGTGTTTAGAAGACATCAGAGAGCTATCATGTCCTGGTGGTGACATGAGTGGGTTCCTCACACTCCATATCTCACATCGTACCCCTCCCCGCTCTCAGGAGTGACCTCCATTCGGAGCTAATTAAGTGCTGGCCAGGAGCTGGTCTTGCAGCTACTGAGCTCTCGGAGAGGCGCTGGCTGCAGGATGTATACAAGCTGGCCAAGATGATGAGCTTGTGTCACTACTGTACAGGAAAAAAAATGAAATGAGACAGGAATGACCCGGGGTCTGAAGAGAACTGCATTAGAGCAGAACGGTGTGAAAGCCAAGAGACTCCATCATGTTACTTACAGAACTTGCAGATGGGGGAATCATAGGAGGGGGGAGCTACTGGAAAGGTGCAAAAGAAAAGCTGTGCTGTCCAATATTGCGGGTTTAGAGACATATTACTCTGCCGTTTACACACCTAAGCATGGCAAGAAAGAGGCAGATCTGCTCCTTAAAGGGACCCTCCAGTTTCAGGACACAATTCTTTCCCATTACCGGAGGGTGGAGGGGTAGTTTATCTGGACTTTATCTTCTCTTCCTGGCCACTCTGTTTCACTGGGTTCGCTGCTTTGTTTTCGGAGGGGCCACGATGGCCACTACCATTTTCTGACAATCTAATAGACACTGTGAACTGCTCTGTGATTGGCCACTACTGATTATGTGAACAGCAGTAGCCAATCGCATGACCTGGGTATAACGGAATTATCTCTGCTGTAGCCAACCCCCCAAACTCGCCGTCTTACCTAAGTAACCACAAACACATTAAAGGGGTTGTCCCGCGAAACAAAGTGGGGTTATACACTTCTGTATGGCCATATTAATGCACTTTGTAATGTACATTGTGCATTAATTATGAGCCATACAGAAGTTATTCACTTACCTGTTCCGTTGCTGGCGTCCTCGTCTCCATGGTGCCGTCTAATCTTCAGCGTCTAATCGCCCGATTAGACGCGCTTGCGCAGTCCGGTCTTCTCCATGTTGAATGGGGCGCTCGTGCCAGAGAGCTGCTCCTCGTAGCTCCGCCCCATCACGTGTCCCGATTCCAGCCAATCAGGAGGCTGGAATCGGCAATGGACCGCACAGAAGACCTGCGGTCCACCGAGGGTGAAGATCCCGGCAGCCATCTTCGCAAGGTAAGTAAGAAGTCACCGGAGCGCGGGGATTCGGGTAAGTACTATCCGTTTTTTTTTTTCAACACATGCATCGGGCTTGTCTCGCGCCGAACGGGGGGGCTATTGAAAAAAAAAAAAAACCCGTTTCGGCGCGGGACAACCCCTTTAAGTTGGATTAAATTTGGCCACAGCAGCAACATTAAACATTGCAACATTTTCTGACCCGATAAAGTATAACTCAGGGGGAGATCCTTGGAGCTCTGAAACTTCTGTCGCCTCAACCATGGGAAATAGTTGCTACTGCCGCCCGTCGCATCCTAACTGACTTGGGCAACCTATTTCCCGAACCACGCTTTCCGCCGCAATCCAACAGACTGTAGAGGTCCACCACACACCAACTAGCCTCTAGTCGCCGACCTACCGACGCAGAGGCTGGCTAGCCATAACCTGGCAAGCCACTCGCACCATCTTTGCAGGGCACAGCCCTGTCAAAGCAAAGAGGCGACAGATCCACACGTTAATCACTCAAAGGGGGGGAAGGTAGCTATCCAGTCCCTGCCTTCCCCCCAACTTACTTTTCTGCTGACTCTAGAGTTGAGCGAACTTACTCGGTTCGGGTGTTTTTGGACCCGAGCACTGCTTTTTCCGAGAAACTGACTACTCTAATGAAAAGATTCGGGGGGCAGCAGTAGGGAACAGGGGGGAGCTCTCTCTCTCTCTCTCCCCCTCCACTCCCCTCTGCAATCCCCCGCTCACCCCCAGCGCCCCCCTGAATCTTTTCATCCGAGTAGTCAGTTACTTGGAAAAAGCGGTGCTCGGGTCCAAAAACACCCGAACCGAGTAAGTTCGCTCATCTCTAGCTGACTCCAAGGACAAGCATCCACAACAACACCCCCCACCTCGAACCTATCCCTTGGGCAGGCGGGTGGGACTCTTCTTCTGCTCTTCTCCACTCCACATTTCCTACTCCTTCCCAGAATGCATTGACTGGCTCCTCCTCTTCTTTCCTCACGAATTTCAGCCTCTCTCCACCCCACTCTTCACCCCCCCTCCTGTACCCATCATACTCTCTGACTATTAACCCTTCCCTGCCCGTTAACCCCATCATGCCTGCCAGGAGTGTCCAACCTGTGGCTTTAAGAGGAAAGGGTCCATATAAGCTAAATCCGGAAGCGGTGATGCCTCAGGCGGTACCTGGCAGCATCAGGTACCGCTCACAGACAAGCTCATAGAGATGACAAGGCACTGGGCGGCTCTTGCAGCTCTGTGACTGTCTGACTCACTCTGCCACTCCGGGTCCAGCGGGCACCCAATACCTGACCTCTCCTATCCAGTATCGACATGAGGACGAGAAATGGTGGTCTCACTGTGGCAGGCTGTGTGTCCCTTCCCTGGTGCCAGAAACGGGTCCATGGCCACAGACTGCATATACGCTCGGTCCAGGCCAACATGCAGACGTAGCCACTGACTTCAGTCTGGAGGCACAGTAGAGGATGATGGGGGTTGTTTGGGGTCATAGTGTATGAGATCGTTTAGAAGACTTCGGAGAACAATGGGGGTTGTTTGGAGGATGATGGGTTGGTGTGGGGGACTGTGGAGGACGATCCCATGCATCGTTAGTGTTTGTGTATATAATGGGTGGCCCAAGACAACTTTTCGTCTTCCAATGTGGCCCAGAGTCACCAAAAGTTGGACATGCCTGATCTCGATAATCTTCTACGGCAGGCTGATACAGTGTTACAAAGTATCGAGACAGGAACGATTTGTCCGCAGACTGCCTAGACTGGATACAATTGTGGCAAACCACTAGCGGGTGCCACATATATCCAAAATTGTCCGAGAATTATCTTATGTCTATAGCAAGTTTTAGGAATGTCCTCTACAACTTTATACCTCATGATGAATATTTTGCTTTGCCTCCTTTAAAGGGATTGTCCCACGGTAAAAAAAGAACATTTAAACAGTTGGCCATGACCTAAGACACGACAGAAGGAATACTCACCTCTCTTCTTCCCTCCCCTGCATGACGACTCCCATGTTTCTTTTGTCCTGTGTTTACACACAACATCATCCATTTCTCTGCCATCAGTGTTCACATCCTGTACCCCATAATGACGGGTTTGGGATGGCGACGCTGTTCTAATTGGCTGCAGTGATCACCTGACTTTGCCATAAACACAGACTAGGAGAGCAACAGGCTTACCAAGGGGAATAGAGAGGTGAGTATTACTTTTTTGTTGCTTTAGGTCATGGCCAGCTGTTTAAAGAGTTTTTTTTTACAGTGGGACAACCCCTTTAAGAGAAAGTTAACCCTTTCCAATCCACTGTCTGACCTCTGAAGATATTATGATTTAAGGCTGTACAGCTCCGATGTTGGAAGACGTCCATTGGGGTTCTCTTACTGTATATTGCCAACCTCTCTGCTGTCGGAGCCTATCCAACGTGTCACCTCATGCAGTACTGGCTTTAGCCAGCAGATACCGCCGTTGTATAACGGCAGAATAAGAATAAGCCCCCTAGGAAAACCAGGATACAAATTGTATTGGAAAGGGTTAACCTCTGGGAAGCTAAATCAACTACAACAATAGGGTAATAGTCCGCCATGAACCGAAATTCCATGTCCCATCAGATTCCATCAGGGCTCGCTCAGACGGGCATATAGGGGCTGCATATTCCACGCATAATACGCAGTCGTAAAAGCCCATTTATTAACATTGGGCCATTCAGGCATACGTCTTCTTCGCGTGCGTATTATGCGCATTTTAACATAGTAACATAGTACGTTAGGCCAAATGAAGACAATGTCCATCTAGTCCAGCCTGTCTATCCTCCTGTGTTGATCCAGAGGAAGGCAAAAAAAAAACCAAGAGCAGAAGCCAAATAGCTCTTTTGGGGAAAAATTCCTTCCCGACTCCCTAATGGCAATCAGACTGTTCCCTGGATCAACCCCTAATAGTTCCTACCTGCCTGTATACCCGGATTAACAATTAACCTAAGATTTATAACCTATAATATCCTTCCTCTCCAGAAAGACATCAAGTCCCCTTTTAAACTCCTCTATGGATTTTGCCATCACCACGTCCTCAGGCAGATAGTTCCACAGTCTCACTGCTCTTACAGTAAAGAACCCTTTTCTGTGTTGGTGATGAAACCTGCTTTCCTCTAAACGTAACGGATGCCCTCTTGTTACCGTCGTAGTCCTGGGTGTATGGGGTTTAAATATGCAGTCAGTATGTATGTTACATGTGTATTCAACTGTGTACTTCGCATTGTGCATGTGATTGATACGCGTGTAATACACAGGCACTATACCTGCGTATCAGTGATGTCATCCAGAGGAGCCTATAAATGGAGAGCTGAGAATTACCTGGAGGAGGAGGAGTGATTTATATCTTGCTCATTTCTGAATAGGTGAAGCCATTGACTTTGGGTTCCTCAGGATTTATCGTTGCTGCCGTCTGACAGATTTCTGGTGAGTTTCTGCCTGGTACTTCCTGAGAGATGCAAATTAGATTGTAAGCTCTGTGGTCCAGTGCTCCTGGGAAAGGCTATCCTCAGTGAGCTGGAGTGGGGGCGGCATGTGTGGACATTGCATTTACTTGTGAGGTTTAAATGATGGAGAAGTGTGAAATCACCTGACGGTATTAAGTAGGACGTGCTCCTTCCTGTTAATGGAACATCTTGGAGACTGCGGAGACCATTAGAGGTTGTCAATGGTGCTAAATCACAGCGGGGAAGTGTTAAAGGTGCCCGGATTCATACAAAATCATTATTATTCCCCCCCCCCCCCCCCCCCCTAGGAGATTTTTCTCCCACCTTTCTACTTTTGTATGAAGACTTAACCCTCTCACAGCCACAGTACAGTGAACAGCTTGGGGAACTACAACTCCCAGATCCTGCCTAGCATTTTTATATTGCAGATTGTGTCCTCTTCAATGTCCAATCATTGGGGCCGCAGTGCATGGGGGAGCACGCCGGCCTCTACTTCACGTATGTGACGTCATGCTCAGTGGTCACATGGTCTTTCTACAAGTTACTCCTTATAATAATAATGGGTCTGGGTGATGGGGAATAAATATTATTGATTTTGGTGCTCGTCTTGGTCAGTTTTTGCTGTAAACAATTTTAATAGGGTAACTTTTCCTCTGTATAGGTAAATACAGAGGGGGGAACAGTCTCAAATAGAGATAGGAAATAGGTATATTTAATTCAATATAGGCCACTGTGGGGTTAAATTCCTTAGGGCAATATAAGGGACACTATTATTAATAGTGTGTCCTATATCTGCCCAGTAGTAATAGTATTTCTACTAGGGCCGATATAGGGGACACTGTTACTACTGAGGCCACTGTGGGAGTCATTATTACAACTGGGGCTGATGTAGGGATCACTATTACTACTGGGGCCACTATGGGCAAAACTATTACTACTAGCGCCACTGTGAGCAACACTATTACTACTAGGAAAGATATAGGGGTCACTATTACTAGTAAGGCCACTGTGGGGGACACTATTACTACTGAGGCCACTGTGGGGGATGTTATTACTATGGGGCTGGTATAGGGGTTACTATTACTACTAGGGCCACTGTGGGCAACACTATTACTACTAGGAATAATATAGGGGTCTCTATTACTACTGAGGCCACTGTGGCAGACACTATTACTACTGAGGCCACTGTGAGGGTCACTATTAATACTGAGGCTACTGTGTGGGTCGCTATAACAACTGGGCCCACTGTGGGGGACGCTATTACTATGTGGCTGGTATAGGGGGTCACTATTACTACTGGGGCCACTGTGGGCATCACTATTTTGACTAAGGACGATATAGGGGTCACTATTACTACCCAGGCCACTATGGGGGTCACTATTACTACTGGGGCCACTGTGGGGGTCACTATTACCACTAGGGATGATATAGGGGTCACTATTACTACTGAGGCCACTGTGGGGGACACTATTACTACTGATGCCACTGTGGGGGTCACTATTACAACTGGGGCCACTGTGGGGGATGTTATTACTATGGGGCTGGTATAGGGGTTACTATTACTACTAGGGCCACTGTGGGCAACACAATTACTACTAGGGATAATATAGGGGTCTCTATTACTACTGAGGCCACTGTGGCGGACACTATTACTACTGAGGCCACTGTGAGGGTCACTATTAATACTGAGGCTGCTGTGTGGGTCACTATAACAACTGGGCCCACTGTGGGAGATGCTATTACTATGTGGCTGGTATAGGGGGTCACTATTACTACTGGGGCCACTGTGGGCATCACTATTTCTACTAAGGATGATATAGGGGTCACTATTACTACCCAGGCCACTATGGGGGTCACTATTACTACTGGGGCCACTGTTGGGGTCACTATTACCACTAGGGACGATATAGGGGTAACTATTACTACTAAGGCCACTGTGGGAAAGACTATTGCTACTGAGGCCACTGTGGGGATCACTATTATTACTGAGGCCACTGTGGGGGACACTATTACTACTGATGCCACTGTGGGGGTCACTATTACAACTGGCGCCACTGTGGGGGATGCTATTACTATGGCGCTGGTATAGGGGTCACTATTACTACTGGGGCCACTGTGGGTAATGCTATTACTACTAGGGGTGATATAGGTGTCACTAATACTACCGAGGCCACTGTGGGGGACACTATTACTACTAGGGATGATATAGGGGACACTATCACTACTAAGGCCATTCTGCATGTGTACCTCAAGCTGACTTAAAGGGGTTGTCCCGCGAAAGCAAGTGGGGTTATACACTTCTGTATGGCCATATTAATGCACTTTGTAATGTACATTGTGCATTAATTATGAGCCATACAGAAGTTATTCACTTACCTGTTCCGTTGCTAGCGTCCTCGTCTCCATGGTGCCGTCTAATTTTCAGCGTCTAATCGCCCGATTAGACGCGCTTGCGCAGTCCGGTCATCTTCTTTTCTCAATGGGGCCGCTCGTGCCGGAGAGCGGCTCCTCGTAGCTCCGCCCCGTCACGTGCCGATTCCAGCCAATCAGGAGGCTGGAATCGGCAATGGACCGCACAGAAGAGCTGCGGTCCACCGAGGGAGAAGATCCCGGCGGCCATCTTCACCAGGTAAGTAAGAAGTCACCGGAGCGCGGGGATTCAGGTAAGCACTGTCCGGTTTTTATTTTTAACCTCTGCATCGGGTTTGTCTCGCGCCAAACGGGGGGGGGGGTATTGAAAAAAAAAAAACCCGTTTCGGCGCGGGACAACCCCTTTAAAGTTTCTTTACACATGGCGGAAATGCTGTGAAATGTCCATGGCGGAAATGCTGTGAAATGTCCACGGCGGAAATTCCCGTGGCAAATTATGCAGCATTTCCGCACCCAAAAAAAGTCAAAACTATTAGTGCGGATTTTGACTGGAAATCTGCCACGTACCCATAACCTGTGGCCTCACCTGACCTGGTCAGGTGAGGCCACTACAGACCACTGGGAACCGGAACCTGGGGAGCGCTGTCAGCGGGAAGCCTTTGGTGAAGGTGGGGGGAGCGCTGCATAGTATGAAAATACAAGGCAATCCTCCCTGTCTATTTTGAAACGGCCCTGTCCTTTTTATAACAACGGAGGTAAAATCATACGTCATGATAAGCCCCGCCCCCTGACGTGTTGGGACTTTGCGATAAATAAGTGGGTTTTGGGTTGCAGTTTGGGCACTCAGTCTCCAGTGCCCAGTGAAAAATATAGTTCAATATAGGTAAATACAACAAGATGAACAGTCTCGGTATAGGTATAATATATAGTATACTAGCCAATATACCTGGCTTCGCCCAAGTTAATTTGATACAGGTGTTTACGTGTTGTTCGCACAGAAAATGTTATGAAGTCAAGGTTACTTTAGAAGAACTGAGGAGTAAAATATGTATATACATAGAGGATTGTTAGATTCTCCTCAGGCCACATGTACCGATGTCCCTCTGCAGAATGTGCCAACCCTCCCATTCTCCTCACTTAGAACCAAAAGAATGCTCGTGCCCAATTTCAGGCTCATATGACCCCGGGAATTTACATTACATAGGGGTACACTTACTTTTTCAATTAGCATTGAATAATTGAGTTGTGGCGCCTTTATGTTTCCTATTTTGGAAATAAAGAATGCTCGTGCCAAATTTCACGCTTGTACGACACCTAGAAAGTTACATTACATAGGGGTGCACTTACTTTTGCAATTAGCATTGAATAATTGAGTTACAACCCCTTTACTTTTCCTATGTAGGACCTAAAGAATGCTCCTGCCAAATTTCACACTTCTATGCCCCCGGGCAGTTACATTACATAGGGGTGCACTTACTTTTGCAATTAGCATTGAGTAATCGAGCTGGGGCCCCTTTACTTTTCCTATTTAGCACCTGAAGAATGGTTGTGTAAAATTTCACACTTCTACGACATCAGGAAGTTACATTATATAGGTGTGCATTTGTAGGACACCAGGAAGTTAGAGAATTAGATTAAGTACATTACATAGGGGTGCCAATACTTTTGCACTTAGCATTGAATAATCAAATTGTGACTCCTTCAGTTTTCCTATTTAGTATCTTATGAATGGTCATGCCAAATTTCACCTTTGTTCAACAGCGGGAAGAGGGGAATTAGTGAAGTGAGAAGCAGAGCAGAGACGGAGGAAGACCAGATCAAGAGTGTTGCCATCTCTGTGAGTTGTAAAAGACCAAGGGAGGAGATGAGCGATAGAAGCTGATAGGCAGATGGGGAGATCAGGTCATTAATGGGGATGTTAAAGTCGCTAAGAATGAGGGTTGGGATTTCGCAGGATAGGAAGTGGGGGAGCCAGGCAGCAAAGTAGATAACTGCTACTCACATGGACAGTGGACAGAAAAGTCGTAGGGTGTGTCCCTTAAATGATGGGAAGGTAAGTGAGGGTAACGGGGGAATGACCGGGAAGGTGCATTGTGGAGAAAAGCACCTAATCCTCGACCACACCTGTTTTCCAGATTTGGGGTATGGGAGAACTGCAGGCCATTGTAAGACAGTGCAGCAGGGGAGGCAGCAAATTTAGAGATTTAGTAGTGAAAAAGTCATGGATGGTGGGGAGTTTGTTGCATGTTGACTGGCCATTCCAGAGTGCACATTGAAAAGAGAAAGGGGAGCGTATGCATGGACTAATGGTTGAGCTTGAAGGGTGTCTCACTGAGGCAGGTGGGGGGTAATAGTTAGGAGCACTGAAGGGTGGACCAGGATTGGGAGAATTATTCCCCACCTCTAGTAGCAGCAGGATAGCGAGGGTGAGCAGGTGGTTAAGAGATTTATGAGGGCGGCTGTTATGTTTCTCAGTGGCTTCAGGGGGATTGAGGTGTATTAAGAATGTGAAGAGTGCATGTGAACTGTGCGAAGAAAGGAGAGAGGGGCTGATATGAATAGAATGCACCAGAGGTGGGCATTAGAAGTAGGTTTGAAAGAAAAAAGTAAAGGTGAGGATAAGAGGCTACAGTAGCAGTGATGGTGGTGAAGTGCAAGGTGTTTAGGCAATTTATGCAGCATATCTGTCTCCTGCCCTGTCGAACTGCCATGTTTAACTGCATAAAACACTTGATCCAGGTCACACTTCCTACGGGACACACATGCATGCCAGTGAATGAAGGGAATACAGTGAATGATATACAAAAGTTACAATTTTAGTGCACATGCCAAAACTGCGACTTTTTAGTTTTTTTTCTAAATGTGGACAGGGGCTTACCTTAGGAGGAATGGTTGTGCGTGGGCCCTTTATGACAGAATGGTTGAGCCATGCATGTACCGGTATACTTACTATAATGAATGCCAGAAAGTGGTGTACATTACAGCAGCAACCTACAGTACACTAGCTAAGAGCTGGCATAGGTTTTAGTCTGGCACATGGAGGGGCACAAACGCCAATGAGTAGTTTGCTTACATTGCTGTATGAACCATCAGTCTAAGTAAACATGCGTTATTGTCCTATATGTATTCATAAATGGCGTATTTTAAGACCATCAGATTATAGAGGGCACAGCAGTTGGTGAAATCTGTACCAAATTCATTAAAAGGCACCCACGTCTTAATTAATAAGGTGCACTTTGAACCCTCTAGCAGTAATGTTCTTATACCTGCCATGAACAGATGTAGATGACTTGGCACCATTTCTCCTCACTCCACTTAATAAGTTTGGCTATAACTAGATCTGCTTGGAGGCTGCACCACTTTTTTGACACCTTTTTTTACATAATGACACAGGAGAAACGTCTTAAAGAACGTCTTAAAATTTGTATCTGTCCCCACAAGTTTAGAGGTTCACATACAGCAAAAATGCTGCAGATTTTCTGCATTATTGCCAAATCAAAAATGTCAAAATCCATACTGTTGGTGCGGATGTTGACTCTGATTCACCTGCGGATCTGCCTTTGATTTCAGCCTTTCAACTAACGAGAGCATGTACGTAGACTGCCAACACCCAACCTGTTGCAACCTCATCGAGGGCCAGCATCCCCAAGGGTCAAATAGAGAAAAAACACAAAATTATACAGCATTGCGGTTAGGTCAGAGCATTTATTTTCTTTAAAGCCAGGAAAACACCTTGAATACTATGTTCTCTAGAGTACACTAGTATGCCATCCACTGTTCCTGCCAGGGGCATGTGCATGCTTTCTTCTGCCTTGGTGACTCTTCCGTCTATCCTCCTTTTCCTAGCAAGGTCTTTTCCTACACCATAGGATGACGGCGTAAACATACACTGCACTCCTACCCCCACAAAGCAGGTAAAGACCTCTCTCTATGGCATCCTGCAGGCCTGATAAGAAGATGTCTAGACCAATATCATTCAAGTGGACACCATTCTGCAGCATTAGCCGGTTGCTGTCCCCCTCTAACTGATGATGTCTTATAACTACCCCACCCATGGACCTCTCATGTCTTGAAACCTGGGCATTCAAAACCTATCAAGCCCGATCAATGGCTCCACGATTCCTTGCACCATTCCACACTACTCTTGGAACCACCTTAGACTAGACCATACTAAAGTGAATTCTTAGAAAAAAGATGGAAAATAAGTGAGATAAGCTCTACGACCCGTGTGCTGCACAGGTCATTGCCACTGGCATGTATGACTACTGCTGCCAGAGAGTGCACTGATTGGCTGATGGCCACCAACTCAGCCATCAGGCAGAACTTGAAGCCACTTAAACCCTTGAAGACCTCTCCAGGATGCATCCACATGATGACAGCCGATATTTAAGCCCCCAGGCATGTAGGATGCTCTCTAAGCTGCCCAATACAAAAATGAGTATCCAAGGAGCCAAACAGCCGGCGACGAAAACCTGAAATTAAGGAAACAAGTAAACAGTGGAATATAGGATCAAAGATCCCAAACTAAATATGTCAACCAACAAGTCTGCATCAGCAACCATATCGGCTGCTCTTCTAAAGTTATGTGCACCAAACTGTTTTGGCTCCAAACCACCTTGCTTGAGCCATTTTTCATCATTGGCTCAAATTGAAAGTGTGTCAGAAAAATCAACATGGGAGTGGCGAAGGACAACCCCACTGTTTGCATGTGAGTTGTAAAAATGCTTAAAGGGGTTGTCTCGCGAAATCAAGTGGGGGTATACACTTCTGTATGGCCATATTAATGCACTTTGTAATATACATTGTGCATTAATTATGAGCCACACAGAAGTTATTCACTTACCTGCTCCGTTGCTAGCGTCCTCGTCTCCATGGTTCCGTCTAAATTCGCTGGCGGCTTGCTTTTTTAGACGCGCTTGCGCAGTCCGGTCTACTGCTCTGAGCACGAGCCGCTTCAGTGTGCTCGCCGCTACAGCTCTTCTGCGCATGCGCAGACAAGCTGTATCTTCTCGAGAGCGCGCTGGAGCGGCCATTCTGCTACCATCCTCTCTTAGAGGAAGGTGCAGAGCCGCCCAGCCGTGCCGAGAAGCCGCCCAGCCCAGCCGCCCAGGTAAGTGATGGGTGACGGACTGACGGGGGTGACGCGTGACTGACTGCCGCTGTGGCCCCAGACCCTACCGCTGTGGCCCCGGAGCCTACTGCTGGGCCCCGGGGCCTATCGCTGGGGAGCCGGGGCCTACCGCTGGGCCCCGGGGCCTACCGCTGTGGCCCCGGAGCCTACCGCTGGGCCCCGGGGCCTACCGCTGGGGAACCGGGGCCTACCGCTGGGGAGCCGGGGGCTAGCACGGGGGAGCCGCGGCCTAGCGCCGGTTACCTGCTGCCTGGCGGTGGGTGACTGGTCGGCCGCGTTCAATCCCGGGGTCCGGTCGGCGGCTGCGGGGCGTCTGGTTGTCAGGGAGACACAGCTGGTAGCGTCTCGGGAGCGCGCACGTCGGGCTACAGCAAGCGACAGGAAAAGAGCCGGCGGCCATCTTGGGGAAACTTTTTATAAGTTGCTGAAACGCTGGAACTGTAAGTACAAACCAGCTAGAAAAGTCATTCACAGGGGGGCTTAGTAATGTATGCTTAATTAGGGGGACTGGGCAAAAAAAAAATTTCACTGCTTCCTCGAGACAACCCCTTTAATTACTTCAGCAGGTCACCCATGGTATGGATCGTAAGCCACGAGCCTCTGCTGTAAATATCCATACTAGATTTTTGAATGTGTTTCGTCATGGATTTCTTTAAAATGACTATGTCTTTACCACGTAAGCCCCCAGCTGCATTATGGGAGGGGGTCACTAGCTCAACGTTTTGGAGGGCTCAAAAAAATGCCAAGCAGAAGGCGCTGCTGAACAGTCTTTCTTTATAAGGAGAAGAACAACACGCTTTTAACTCACCCATTAAACGCTTCAGCAACTGAAAGGATATGGGACTCCTTGTATCTACCACAGAGCATTCATTTCTTCAAGCTTTGAAAATGTAAGTAACAACAAAATCTTTTGTAACATCCTCACAGCAATGTGGATTTAACATGAACGCCACTTCTGACAATTCCTTACGGAAATAAGTTGCTAACAAACCAGACTAATGCACCGTACTTTAAATGGTTAATGTTGTCTCCCTGCAAGCTGACTGAGATAATACTTCAGAAGCTAAAACCTTCTTCACTCTTACCATGGCTTTTCCACGTTGAGGCTGACAGAGTTCTGAATCAGGGCTATCAATTGTACTCCACCAATGCCCATAAGTGTTCTGGGCACTGTGTTCGCTCGCCATTGGATGCAGATGCCTGAGAAGATGCCTCTGGAAACATCAGGCACAATGTTAGACACATCTGAAACATGCCTAGCCCTGAAAACTATGTCACAGTAAGGCTAGTATGGGCAAAAAACTAGAGGACAAGTTAATTATTGCCTCGGGCATTGTCGGACCAGAAAAGAATTCTCTTGTTGACGATGATAGAAGAAGACCAAAGCTCTAATGCAACTGTAATAGAAAATGTTTCCAAAAGAGTTAAATTCTTAGTAAAACCTCTGTGGAACCAATTATCCGGTCATTTTGACCAGAGCAAACCAAATACTGCACCATAAATGTGGCTACCAGATGCATCTGTGAATAACTGAAGATCATGACTGCTGATCTTAGGTTCAGGGACACAAGAGAAACTGTCAAAGCCAATCAAAAAAGAATACCACAATCGTAAATCATTCTTCAGCACTTTTGTGAGTCATATTAAATTGATTGGCTTTGAAGTTCCAGCTGCAGCCATGGATAACCGAGAGAGGATCTGACCCATCGACAAAGCAAGACTGGTGAAGATCAAAAGACCCAATGGTGACTGTAGCTCTACCAATATCACTTTATCTCTAAAGAAACTGGTCAACTAATGATAGAAGTTTGTATAGCTTTGCCACTGGCAAGCAGAAAAACTTATCTCTATATCCAAAAAGGACAACAGAGTGCAGGGACCTTCAGTCTTCCACAATTCGTACCCCAAAGTGGTGTAAAAGACAGCGAAAGCTATTCCGTGTATGAAGATGTGTCAGAACCTGCAGGACCTACAAACAAAAAATCGTCTAAATAGTGTAAAATGAATGGGATGCCTTACTCCGTCTTGACTGTCCACTCCAGAAATGAAGCAAACATCTCGAAGTAACAGCAAGAGATCGAACAACTCATTGGTAGACACGTCAACATACACCTAACCGTCAAGTTGGCAGCTAATAGGTGATGACACTCTGGATGCACAGGAAAGAGGCAAAAGGCTGATTTTATATCACACTTGTCCAGCAGGGCCTTCCTGTTGTACAAATCAGATGTGTAGCATTATCAAAAGAAACATAGGAAACCATCGCTACCTCCCTTGATATACCATAATTAACAGATGGACCAGGTAGGAAAGATAAGTGGTGTATAAGGTGGTATTTGCCATCGTTAAACCAAGTGGTGATCTTTTCAAATTTTCAAAGGAGGGCTTGTCAAAAGGACTAGAAATTCTCTGTTGTATTGCCATCAGGCGGTACCACCATTTAATTTATAAGCTAAGTAAATAGTGTCTAGATAAACAAAAAAATCCATAGCCTTCTTGGTATAACCAGCTGAAATAATTCTAGCCAAAATTGTGAAAGCCTGCCGCTAGTTGATGAAAGTCCTTGTAACAGACATCTCTTTGTCTTTATCCAACTGCTTTTCTTTATCAACAGTCAAGTGGTCCGGAGATATTAAAGGCCAAATATCTACGTATTGACCTTTTGAGTATCTTTTCTTTTACCTCTGAGGACACGTGTCCCCAAGGGTGTCACACTACGGAAATTAGAATCTCTGAACAGCATGCCAGCTGACATGGCTCCCGGTATATTCTGAGATTATAACCCACCCAGATCAGAACTTTCAGACTGGGAGTTGACATTTTTAAGAACACACAACATTTTACCACTATTATCCGTAACATTTTGACTTCATACTTCTAACCTGGATGACTCACCCACAGCAGATGAGTTTGGTTGAGTGCAGACGTCGACCATGGAAGGTACAAGTGCAGGTGTAGCCACAGGTTGCTCCGCATCTACTTCTCCACCGTGCACTTCCCTAGCGTCCCGGTCGCTCTTTTACTTCTTGCTATGACATTGCTTAGAATGACCACAATTATGACTGGATAACAAAGATGAAGCCTGGGATTTCTTGTCATGGCACGACTTGCAGCCTTTGTTATGACTATGAGTTCGCCTTCAGCTGGAAGGATGCGAATGCCTCCTGGAACGATGTTTCCTATATCTATTGTCTGATGAAGTACTAGAGGTTGAACGGTGCCTATCATATCTGCTCCTAGCGGAGAAAAGGCTGCGGGACCTGGACTGCTCAGTACGTGTAGCCACATAACCCATTAAGGGTGGCTGTACAACAGGTGTGCCAGGGACAAAATCTGCTTCACAAAACTCCAAATCTGAGCTGCTATCCCCAGTATTGGGTGGCCTTGCAGTGACAGGCTCCTGAGCAACTACCTGAATTGATCGCTCTGTGACCAGCTAAGGAGCCACTGTTGTGGACGGGAAAGTAGCCTTCTAGTCAAACCACCTGGCCAGCCTACCAGGAGGCTTGCTAACTAGGGATGTGGACCTGGGTGGGTACAATAGCACTGGCACCAGAGAGACCTACATGTCTCCCCAGGTGGTATGGTGCAATCCACCAACCTCATGCATACTGCATAGCATTTTCCTCACCTAGCTCTAAGTAGAACTGTGCAGATGACAAGCATGGCAGTCTGCTCGAAGATAGAACTGCATTTAGTGGGCAGTCCTAGAAGAGCACTGGCCTATCAGTTGCTACCCCCTCAACTGTGAGGAATGTGGAGGTGAAGGACTAAGCTGCCTAGGAGCCTGCAAGGTACACTGCAGGCCAGAGAGGGTTGGAGAGGGAGCCATGCGTTCTGCCTGTGATGGAGCTGCTTTGTCTACTTCCTAAAAAAATGGTGCAATCCAGGCTGAACCCTACTTCTCTACTTTTTCCTTAAATAAGTAATGTCGCATTCCAGCCTGGGTTAGTAACCAGTCCTAAAAGTAAGAAATTACCTCAGGCTGACCCTCTTATACCCTGTGCCAGAAACACCTCTACCTAAAGATCAGTAGCCAATAGGAAGCTCCTGCAGTGAATGGGATGTTGGGTGTCAGCTTGGGTTCATGTAAGCTATCAATCCTGACCCCCGAACGCTCCACTACGAGTGAAAAAAGGAAAAATAGGGAATGATGCTGGTGGTAGTTTGTGATGCCAGTCTGTAGCAGGCCGGAGTGAGGAGCAGCTGAGTAGTTACACTCCCACCCTGGTCATGCTATGAGCAAAGTTTTTAGTTGTTGAGGGTTGGTATATGTTCCCAGTGAGAAGAAGCTTGAGGGTAAAGGGTGAAACAGGTGAAAATTTTATTTGAAGGTTAAATTCCCAATCTGGAGTTTGCTGACTGGAGATACCGCCCCGGGGGAACAATGCGTTGTATCTACTCTGGAGATACCGCTCCTTATACTTGCATCGTATCTAGCACCTTCTCTCAGACTTTGGGGTATGGCTCTGTCTCTAACTGTCCTGTTTCCGAGCTTTTCTTTTAGCTCTTTCTTTCTTCTATAATCTTTCCTTCTAATCTCTTCTGTTCATAACTCCACCTTTCCTTCTCACTGCACTATTTCTTAATTACTTATTCTAACAATGTCTAACCGGTAAACAACTACTCTGATCTTCTCCTACATATCAGCTGTAGACTTCCTCTATCTTCTCTAGACTCTCCTTTCTAGAATTTGGGTGTAGTTATTTATCAATTCTAGGTCTTCCACAGAGCACAGAGCCCTGAAACTAGACAGGGGCATAGTCTATTGTCTAATTAGGAGTTGTTGGTTCTCCAATCACCAAATCTATTCTAAAACAAGTGTAAATTAAAGTGACATACATACATTTAAATAAACTATATGCACACTTTTATGTAATGACAAGTCCACTACACTCCCATAATGCATGCTGCCTCTGGCTGTGCCTCATAGACCAATATAATACACTGCTGTACTGAAATATAGCATTGTATTATACCAATGATCAAGGACCTTCAAGTCCTGTGGTGAATAAATATAAAAAGTGTTAAAAAAATATAGAAGATAAAAGTCAAAACTCAACATTTCCCCCTATACTATTGTGACAACCTGGGGGTTACTTGCTCTCTGGGATTGCCATCTTCTCCACCCAAGATGGTTGGCACCACATGCTATAAAAGCTTACGACCTTCAAAATCTGGCTTCAACGAGTTTTATTTCACACATAGCAAACACGTATGGAACTGGTGTCTAGAGGGCGTCCTTTTCTGTCAGACACGTGACGGGCCCTAGTCTGGTCCGCACCAGACCTCAGGCTCCCAGTTCCTGACACTGCTACCACAGCCTCCTACTCTGGCTTTCAGCCAGGGACTGAAAGTGTCTGAAGATTTTAGCTCCTCTAGACACACCCATAACAGCTGTCCCTGCTGATTAGCACACCTTTCAGTACACAGAAGGCCTGTTTACAGCCCCCTGCAGGCCATTCTGTGCACAGCCTTACTACAATATATTAATATAATAGTAAAAAAAAAATCAGCACAAATCTGGTATTGCCTCGTTCGTAAAAATGTCGATGGAAAAAATAAAAAGCTATAGCTCTAGGAATGTGACAAAGGAAATAACTGAAATATTGGTTCATCATTAGGGCCTAGATGGGCTTAAGGGGTTAAGTTATCTTTACACATGGCGAGTTCTATTTGTGTTTTGGTAGACATGACAGGAAAACATCTCGGTACTGGGATATCCAGCAGGGGACTTCATGTCAAGATCCCTTATGTGTGACATATACCTCATAGACATTGCTAGGCACAGATCACACAAATCTGGGACAGTTTTTCTTTCTGAAAGTTGATGTTGTAGTGACAGTTTCTAATGTGTAACCTAATGTATAGGCTATCATATAGAATGTGTAACCTAATGTATAGGCTGTCATATAGAATGTGTAACCTAATGTATAGGCTATCATATAGAATGTGTAACCTAATGTATAGGCTGTCATATAGAATGTGTAACCTAATGTATAGGCTGTCATATAGAATGTGTAACCTAATGTATAGGCTATCATATAGAATGTGTAACCTAATGTATAGGCTATCATATAGAATGTGTAACCTAATGTATAGGCTGTCATATAGAATGTGTAACCTAATGTATAGGCTATCATATAGAATGTGTAACCTAATGTATAGGCTATCATATAGAATGTGTAAGCTAATGTATACGCTATCATATAGAATGTGTAACCTAATGTATAGGCTGTCATATAGAATGTGTAACCTAATGTATAGGCTATCATATAGAATGTGTAACCTAATGTATAGGCTATCATATAGAATGTGTAACCTAATGTATAGGCTGTCATATAGAATGTGTAACCTAATGTATAGGCTGTCATATAGAATGTGTAACCTAATGTATAGGCTATCATATAGAATGTGTAACCTAATGTATAGGCTGTCATATAGAATGTGTAACCTAATGTATAGGCTGTCATATAGAATGTGTAACCTAATGTATAGGTATCATGTAGAATGTGTAACCTAATGTATAGGCTGTCATATAGAATGTGTAACCTAATGTATAGGCTATAATATAGAATGTGTAACCTAATGTATAGGCTATCATATAGAATGTGTAACCTAATGTATAGGCTGTCATATAGAATGTGTAACCTAATGTATAGGCTGTCATATAGAATGTGTAACCTAATGTATAGGCTATCATATAGAATGTGTAACCTAATGTATAGGCTGTCATATAGAATGTGTAACCTAATGTATAGGCTGTCATATAGAATGTGTAACCTAATGTATAGGTATCATGTAGAATGTGTAACCTAATGTATAGGCTGTCATATAGAATGTGTAACCTAATGTATAGGCTATAATATAGAATGTGTAACCTAATGTATAGGCTATCATATAGAATGTGTAACCTAATGTATAGGCTATCATATAGAATGTGTAACCTAATGTATAGGCTATCATATAGAATGTGTAACCTAATGTATAGGCTATCATATAGAATGTGTAACCTAATGTATAGGCTATCATATAGAATGTGTAACCTAATGTATAGGCTATCATATAGAATGTGTAACCTAATGTATAGGCTATCATATAGAATGTGTAACCTAATGTATAGGCTGTCATATAGAATGTGTAACCTAATGTATAGGCTGTCATATAGAATGTGTAACCTAATGTATAGGCTGTCATATAGAATGTGTAACCTAATGTATAGGCTATCATATAGCATGTGTAACCTAATGTATAGGCTATCATATAGAATGTGTAACCTAATGTATAGGCTGTCATATAGAATGTGTAACCCAATGTATAGGCCGTCATATAGAATGTGTAACCCAATGTATAGGCTGTCATATAGAATGTGTAACCTAATGTATAGGTATCATATAGAATGTGTAACCTAATGTATAGGCTGTCATATGGAATGTGTAACCTAATGTATAGGCTGTCATATAGAATGTGTAACCTAATGTATAGGCTATCATATAGAATGTGTAACCTAATGTATAGGCTGTCATATAGAATGTGTAACCTAATGTATAGGCTGTCATATAGAATGTGTAACCTAATGTATAGGCTATCATATAGAATGTGTAAGCTAATGTATAGGCCATCATATAGAATGTGTAACCTAATGTATAGGCTATCATATAGAATGTGTAACCTAATGTATAGGCTATCATATAGAATGTGTAACCTAATGTATAGGCTATCATATAGAATGTGTAACCTAATGTATAGGCTGTCATATAGAATGTGTAACCTAATGTATAGGCTATCATATAGAATGTGTAACCTAATGTATAGGCTATCATATAGAATGTGTAACCTAATGTATAGGCTATCATATAGAATGTGTAACCTAATGTATAGGCTATAAGTATAAAATACAAAAATCCCTGTCCTAGAAGTTGTCGGAATGGAATGAAACTCTGTGTGATTGTAACGTTGATATAAGTGATTACAATATCAGAGCAAAAGGAGAATTAATTGCAGAAAACTGACCCCTTGTAGGGAGGCTCTAGTACCCTGTTGTACCGCCTCTAGCTTGGATACAAGATGTGATACAGGAGGACATGGAGGCTCTACTACCCTGTTGTACCGCCTCTTGCTTGGATACAAGATGTGATACAGGAGGACATGGAGGCTCTAGTACCCTGTTGTACCGCCTCTAGCTTGGATACAAGATGTGATACAGGCGGGCATGGAGGCTCTAGTACCCTGTTGTACCACCTCTAGCTTGGATACAAGATGTGATACAGGAGGACATGGAGGCTCTAGTACCCTGTTGTACACCCTCTTGCTTGGATACAAGATGTGATACAGGAGGACATTGAGGCTCTAGTACCCTGTTGTACTGCCTCTAGCTTGGATACAAGATGTGATACAGGCGGGCATGGAGGCTCTAGTACCCTGTTGTACTGCCTCTAGCTTCGATACAAGATGTGATACAGGCGGGCATGGAGGCTCTAGTACCCTGTTGTACCACCTCTAGCTTGGATACAAGATGTGATACAGGAGGACATGGAGGCTCTAGTACCCTGTTGTACCGCCTCTTGCTTGGATACAAGATGTGATACAGGAGGACATTGAGGCTCTAGTACCCTGTTGTACTGCCTCTAGCTTGGATACAAGATGTGATACAGGCGGGCATGGAGGCTCTAGTACCCTGTTGTACCACCTCTAGCTTGGATACAAGATGTGATACAGGCAGGCAGGGAGGCTCTAGTACCCTGTTGTACCACCTCTAGCTTGGATACAAGATGTGATACAGGCGGGCAGGGAGGCTCTAGTACCCTGTTGTACCACCTCTAGCTTGGATACAAGATGTGATACAGGAGGACATGGAGGCTCTAGTACCCTGTTGTACCGCCTCTAGTTTGGATACAAAATGTGATACGGGCGGCCATGGAGTCTCTGGTACCTTGCAACACCTCTTGTTACGGCACTCTGACCCCCCCCCCCCAAGCGCCAGATGGGGTGCCCTGTACTTACCGCACCCCACTGTCCCTGCCTACTTGCCTCGACCTGGCTAACCCCAGGCAGACAACTGGGCGGCGGTCCCTACTCTGACTAGGGACCTGGCAACTACCTAGATGGAACTAACTACCGGGGGAAAGAGTGCCGACAAGGAAGGCAGATGGAGATACCAACAGAAAATGCTGAGCACTAGACAACGCTAGGGAAAGGAAGCTGACAAGCAGACTAGCGGACTGACAGGAGGGAACTGCAGACAGAACTAACTAGTAGCTGACAGAACCAATAACTGGCAGTGAGCTCAGGTCACTGCCAGCCTTATAACTGCAAAACTCCGCCCATGGGTGGAGAGTGGGCGGAGCCAACTCCCCCACTCACAATACAAGAGAGAGGAAGGGGTGCGGGCGGCGCCCTACAGGCGGACCCGCCCACGCCGCCGCACACCGACCGCCCCACGTCGCCGGGAGAGCCCTGACGTCACAGCTACGGGACGCCGAAGCCGGAGCGGCGCGCGCGGACCGCGAGATCCTGCGCCGCGCTTCATGGTAACACCTCTACCTTGGATACAAGATGTGACATGGGTGGGTATGGAGGTTCTAGGATTGTGCAAACTTGTAGGCTGTTAAAGTTGGCATTCCAGATGGCCCCATACATATTCTATTGACAATAAATCTGGTGACCTGGTGGCCAGGGAAGTGTGACAATGTTGTGGGGGCTTCCTGTGACCCCCTTGTGTGTGCGGCCGAGCATTATCCTGCTGGAAGCCGCCATGAGAGGAACACATGTGGCTGCAGGATGTCCTGAACATATCACTGAGCTGTCATTGTCCATTGTACCACTACTAGCGGTGACCGGGTGTCGTATGCGATGACCCCCAGACCATCACACCAGCAGGGGGCAGTGTGCCGCTCTACAGCAAAGGCAGGATTGAGGCGCTCACCCCGAGGTCTCCAGACAGGAACACGGCTGTCGTCAGCACCCAAACTAAACCATCATCACTGGTTCATCTAATCACCACAACTCTCATCATTTACAGATCTGCCTGACATGGAACCGCAGGACGGGTTTTACTGCAAAAGGACAACTTCTTCTGGGGGCTGAACTTTTTTTTGACAAAAAGTGTTTATACCATAATATAGAGGCTATATATGATATAATATGTAATATAATGTATATATCTTTTCTAATATTACAGTTTCCATACCACTACATATTATAGATCTCATGACATATTGCATCCTGTAATCTCGTGGACATCCTGTCATAAGAAGCGTGACCAAAAACCGTAGCCAGTTTGAAGTTAAGTCCCATCTGTTCCCACCCCCTGTAAATTCTGCGCCCTCACAGAGCAGATGACATTATTTGCTCTTAAGACAGTTAATCACGAGCGGCGGTGCGGGCCATCATAACACACTGTACTCACAGGCTGTATTACGGGTGCTTCATCCCTGCCTGCACTGCAGACTCATGATTGCAAAGTGCTCGGCTTAGTCATAAGAAAAGACAAATTATCTTAATTTACTAACCTTTCCACGTCCGTTTCACTCGGAAAATGAAAGATTTGGCGCATTCATTTCCTATCTTATTTACTTTTGTGTACTTATTCCGTCTGGGGGCAGACATTGCCTGCGCTGATCTGAAAATGATTGTGTCAATGTTATAAAATTCTTCAAGCAACAATATTCTGGTTGCATCTAAGCCTACCATGTGGGATACTGTGTGGTCAGTTGATGTTTCTAAGCCTATCATGGGTGATTCTGTGTAGAGCCAATGTATCTAAGCCCATCCCGTGCAATACAGTCGGCTAAAACGAGGTATTTGAGCCTATCATATGCAATATTGTTGGCCTAAGCAGGGTATTAACCCTGATAAGGACCAAGAGCTGTGAATATAAAAATATGAGATTAAAGCTCTTGCGATTTAATAGAATCAGGCGGGGTGCTCAGCTGTCAGTGACAGCCCAGGACCTGGAGGAGAAGACGAAAATGTTTTTTAACCGCTTCTGCCTTCTCTTTTGCAGGCCACATATAGCTCAATGAGCGTTATGTAGTGAATAGAGAAAGCAGCAGTGCTGTTTCCGCAGTTTGACCAGGCGATCATATGATCACCAGTGCCCCCCGAGCAAGTACATGGTGTGGTTCCCTGACACACCATTACTGCTCCATGTTGATGTAATCTATTACTGTTATATTAGTTTAGGATGGGAATCCGTGGACGTACATCACATGTGATGTGTACAACACAAAATTATGTCATTAGGCATTGCAAGAACTCTATGGGAAAAATCCCAATTCAATTTCACATGTAATTTCCTGTAATTTAGGGAAGGAGCAAAAAAGGTAATTATGGAGTTGTGACGTGATATCCCGATCACATGTGGCTGTAACAGAGCTCTGTGAAAAGAAAGATCTCAAAAACCCCACCACTGTGGAACATCTCCTACATGTGCCATTGTATTTACACATACGCTATGTTCACAGAAGCATTGGGACACACAGAAAAGGGGATGAAATTTGATTTGATTCATAATTTCCAACCAATGCTGGACTCAATGACTGCAGTAACCCTACTAGGTCGCCTTCCACCAAATTCCCATAGATGTGTGGAGGGATTTGCCTCATTTCTTCGAGGAGAGCTTCAGAAAGTGAGGCAATGGAGGATGGGCATGTTGGGCGTGCAGGGATACTAGTTTGTCCCAAAGATACTCTATGGGATTGAGATCCGGACTTTAAGTTGTCCAATTAAGTTTGTAGACATTCTGCTCCTCAAACCTCAGAACTGCATGCTGTATGACCTGGTGCTTGGTCATTTTGGTAGAGACATGGAGCTGTACCAAGGTACTACCACAGAGTAGGTAATGCCACATTGTCCGAAATGTGTCTGCACCAATTGATGTTGCGGACCGAGTTCACTATAACCAATGGCCCAAGTCCTCCCCAGCAGAAACCCCCACACCATAACAGAATCTCCTCAAAACTTCACTGTTGGGAAGATGCAATGGCATAGAAGCAACCTTCAAGCAACCACCACACCCAAATGCGGCCATCCGAAGATGGTTTACTATGATGGCCACAACACTTGCTTTCACTCACTTACAGTCCGATGCTCCAAGCCCCATCACAGGAGCCACTGTGCATTCACTGCTGTGATGTTGTGTGTAGCCGCTCGTCCATGGTGACCCTCTACATGCCGATACAGGGTCCGAGAAGCAGGCCCTCAGCCGAGGAAACAGCGGGGTAGAGAATTAACCTTGTCATGGGGCTCTACCGACTCCGCCCTAAGGGTGGCTAGGAACCTAACCTCGTTACTAACCAGAGGAGATCACGTTTAGTAACCTGGGTTGCCTTAAGTCCTGTTTTGTCACCATGACGCCAATATTCCTTCTTCTGCAGTGGATCACCCAACTGGAATAAAGTATTCCACACACCGATAGTGCTTTTCAAACAAGATCCGAGAACGTTTGGTCCTGTTCCTTTATTTCAAATAACACTTGTGATAACAGATAATTGACTTGCGTCCACATAAGTTAAATATTATCAACTTGTTAGTAGCAGTGGATTTACATTTCTCGCCTGTCTCTTCTCACTCGCACAGTTCGGGTCTCCCAAGGTATTTTTATCCACAGTCTCCGTTATCTGTTGGATCTCACTTGCTTGGTCGAAACTCTCTCAACTGGACGTACTCTTTCACACTTGACTTGAACATCAGGCGGTTACTCACTATTCTCGCTTGACCTGCGGTTGTTGACTTGCATACTCGACATGTCTTGAGTTCCAAAACCCTTGACAAGGCAAACTTCCTTATATGGAGACTCTCCGGCATGGCTGCGCTCTGGCAGGAGCAACAGTTCATTTCTCTTCCATCTCCATTACCTCTCTTCTTCCATCACCTTCCACGCTCCACTCTCTTCAACCTCCAACTCTCAACTCTCCTCAAGACATCCCACCCACAACACATCACGTGTACATCAACCAATCCACGACTAAACAAAACAATACATTTTCCAGACACTACCAGACATTAGCAGACATTAACCCCTTCTTGCCTGCAGGTGCAAATACACATAACATTGACTCATTCAACACTTATGACTATGACATGAGACCTACATATAACATGCATTCAGTACTGGAGGGGACCCCAAACTTTGGGCCATTATATCATCCCCTATGGATGGTTCCTGTACTAATGGATGTTCCTGTAGCCTGTGAGAACTCCTTAGCGAGGACAGATGATGTGTGTGATGTCTTCACAGCTCCTACAAGGCTTCATTGTCCATGTTCTGTCAGTTTACAAGGTCTCCCTGAACGTGGCTGCTCCACACACATCGGATGGCTTCCATCTCCTGATAACATGGCCGACAGTGGACTCTGGAAGGTCCAGAGTCTGTGATGTCCATACTAATTGGTTGGTGATATTCCACCACCAGACCCTGTTGTCAGCTCTACACCTGGTGACATCCCACCGCCAGACCCCATTATCAGCCCTACACCTAGTGACATGGAACCATGAAACCCCGTTGTCAGCTCTATATCTGGTGACATCCCACCACCTGAACCCGTTGTCAGCTCTACATGTGGTGACATCCCCCCACCAGACCCCGTTACTAGATCTACACCTGGTGACATCTCACCAGACCCCGTTGTTAGCTTATACCTGGTGACATCCCACCACCAGACCCCGTTGTCAGCTCTACACCTGGTGACTTCCCACCTCCAGACCCCATTGTCAGCTCTACACCCGGTGACATTCCCCATCAGACCCTGTTGTCAGCTCTACATCTGGTGACATCCCACCACCTGAACCCGTTGTCAGCTCTACATGTGGTGACATCCCCCCACCAGATCCCGTTACTAGCTCTACACCTTGGGGCATCTGATGGTTTCTGTACCCGGATATGATGTGTGATCCTCTTCTTTTATACCTGGAGTGGTGGTGGGGCAGTACTGTCAACATCATGTATAATGTCATGTGACCCCATAGACTTAGATTGTCTTGCACTTCGTTCAATCATAAATGAACTTGTCCAGCTCTGAAAACTGAACCAATGTCTCTCCTATCAGACCTGAAGACGTGCAGCATAACTAAAATCTTAGTTGACTAGCTGGATGCCGAAAGACACTTGGAATATATTGTATCTATAGAAGTCTCTGCATAAATTCGGTGTATATAGTGAGAGCAGTGTGAACAGAGCCTTCCATGTTCCACAATATCAGTGTATCTACATCATTCATTGTGTGATACAGTCATCCGAGCAGTGTATCTAACCCTTTCATATGTGATACTGGCTGCTGAACGGTGTATCTAAGCCAATCATTGTGTGATGCAGTCTCAGGGAAGCTCACGGCACTACATTTCCCATTAAGTAATGACTCTAAATATCGTTATAAGCTGGTTTCCCGGGGCGGTGCGCTGCTGAGCCGGAGAAAACCTGGAACACTTTCCTCTGAGGAGCACTTCCATGGCTGCTACGCTACAGCAGTCTACAAATAATTAATCCTTAGTTGTAATCAATAATGTGTTTTTTCGCCAGTCGGCGTTGTAAATGATTAGTTTCCTTGTATCCACCTTGAATTCGGATATTATCGGCGCAGTCACAAGACCATGGAAGCCCATGACACATGGAGATGCAGAGGATCATTCCTGGTGAGTCAGGCCCAGGATACATTCATTGTTCTGAGCGCTCGGCAGCCCGCAGGCAGCGGATATGATCAGGAAGGTGATCCTCTACAATGCTCAGAGTCCATCCAGCTCTGTAGGAGGACGGCCTCAGTGTACATCAGTCACTTTGCTTTATTTGCCCGTTACAAATGAACCCTGTCATTCATGGTATCGGAGGACACAAGTCTGCATAATGCGGATATTTCCCGAATATGCCATTATTTATATAGACTGTGGGGAGATTTACTGTATCTGTATTGTCTTAGGATACATGGGACCAAACCAACCAATCAGATTCATTTTGTTAACATTGCAGTGCACACTTTCTCCAGCAGAGGCCGCTGTAGGTTCAGCTATAATAAACAGGTCATTAATAAATGTATTAAACAGCCTTACCCCCTTACACATGCATCAACCACAAGGAATAATGTATACCCCAGGCTGGTTAGCTTGTAAGGAACTCACCCCAGGGGATTAATGTTGCCATGGAGACAGACTGCAAAGATGTGCCAAAATTGTGGTAAGATCGCTCAAAACTGAGCATGTGCACTAGACACTTATGGATTGTCTGATGCCTTGCAATAAAAGGGAGAACTTTTGAGGCGTAGTAGCTGTATATGGACTGGAATGATGGCTAGAGGAGCTGCTGACTGAACTGCTGAGAGGGGAGAGAGAGCAACAGTGCCACAACCCCAGGCTGAGGAGCGATCTGCGAGGGTCAGCAGACGAATAGAGAAGCCATCTGCAAGGGTCAGCAGATGAATAGAGCAGACAAATAGAGGAGTGATCTCCGATGGGTTAGTAGATGAATAGGGGAGCAGAGAGTAGCACTCCTGACCCTGAACAATGCCATGGAAGAAAATGGGTGGACTGAAGCAACGAGCCGGTAGTGAGGGTAGCCTCAATACTGGACTGTAAGTGTGCACACTGACAAAGTGATTTTCTCGCGGCAATTTCGTGATCGCCAGTGTGAAAGAGCCCTTAAAGTGAGACTGTACCACCAGACTTCTTCCCCCACAGTGACGTCTTTATGAACAGAGCTGAGTATACATGCCAGCACATAGCCGAGTGGGTGCCGCCCCACTGAAAGTGCATGGAGTACTAGTGCGCTTGCGTGACCAGCGCTCCATTCAGTCTGCTCCTCACTGCAGGAGGGGGTGCAGTAACCCCACAGTGAGGAGGACAGTGGACATGGAACCCCTCTTCTCGAGACTGGGGGAGATCTCAGCGTTGAACCCCCCCCCCCCTACCGATCAGCAAGTTATCTCCTATCCTGTGTAAAGGGGATAACTTGTTATTCTGGTACAACCCATTTAAACTCAACCCCAATGGTCTTCATTATCAAGCTCCAAAACGGACATCTGATCCTTTCTCACTGAATTCCTGGAAACATTAAACCTTTGCACACAGTTTAATTTTAACCAGTTATTTTCTGCTGTTCTACATTACTTTTGAGATATTTTAATTCGCTTATTTTAGAACGAAGTTTTCCTTTAAAGGTCGCACTAATGAGAGTTTTCCGCTCTTCTCAGCCCTATTAAAGTGGCCCACAGAGACGGTAAAGCTATGACATAGGAAGGAGTGATAGGCCGCCGCGTTCCCACAGCAAAATGCTAATCTGCGTGATTAAAGGCTCATTGCACCAACCATGCTATTCCAGATTTCGTTAAACTGCGATCAGCTGCTAAACTAGATTAAGGAGAAAGAGTTAAACCAGCACTCTTTGATCCAAGATTTGCGCAACCCAGTTCAAGTGAACTACAATCAACGGTTCAATCTAGAAGAAATGTTTCACACATAGTCATTGATTATTATAGTCAGGTGTTCTTGCCAGCATTCATAGTGAAAATTAAAGCATGGCCGCTGCCAGCAGCTAACATGGGTGCAATTTTGCCACCCAAAAAGCACCTATTAGCTTTGTTCGCCATCTTAAATATCTCCAGTTGAACTTAGATCAACGAATTAGATATCACAAAATCGGGAGATCAAATTGATCAGAGATTTGAACCCTGATGAAGGCTTTGTTGCCACGAGCGCATATCGGCCGCCATTTTCACGGCCGGATGATATACGCTACGTTGCGAGAGGAAAATCTGGTAAATGGGCGCACAAATCAAACACCATCGTCTATTTCCCCTCCCTCCCCATCGCAGGCTCACCTCTCATTGTCCCCGCTTGTTCTGTGCAATGGGAGGGGGCAGAACGGGGGCAGAGCTAAGTGCCGGTCCACCCTGCCACCTCCCATTGATGGCTATGGACAAGGGGAGGGAGAGGGCGGGCACCTAACCCATCCCACAACCGTCCCCCTCCCATTTAACAGAACGAGCAGGGAGGAACGAGAGGTGAGCCTGCACACGGGGAGGAGAACAGAGGGAGGGAGTTTAGCAGCCACGCTGCTAAACTCCCTCCCACCTACGGCTGCTGCCATGGGCTCCCATAGGAGCTCATACAGTGTCCAACGTATTCCGGCCCAACATAAAAACACCCAGCGCTATATTGGCTTGGCCGGGTGTTTTTACGTCTCAGAAATCCGCCCATGTGATCTGAAACATCGGAATCCAATGCATCAGATCACAGCGCTTATCAGCCGGCCGTGAAAACAGCCGGCCAATATGCGCTCGTGGGAAAGAGCCCTAAGGGCTAAACCGTGTTGGTGCAATGTTTTCCCAGTTGATCGGAGACTACTTCTTGTTAATCTCAGATCAAAATGTTGGTGCAATGGCCCTTAGGGCTTATTCAAAGGAGCGTATATCGGCCGCCGTTTTTACCATCTGAGCTATCTTCCCTCCCCCTCACCGGCTCTCTGCCTCTCTCCTCCCCTTTGGCTGTTTACAAACAGCCAGGATACCTTGGCATTCGTTCACACGGGTGAATTTACGGCACGTAAAAACATTGCACCATAAAAAATGGGACATACGCGACCGAAATCTGCGCCGGCTATTATACGCTGGGTAAAAAGATAGTTCTGGTTCTATCTTTCGACCAATATATGCTGGCGGCCCCCATAGACTCCTATGGGAGCTGGATAAAAAGGAGGGGGAGGCAGTTTAGCAGCGTACAGGTGCCTCTATTTGGGCTTTTGAAGCCCTTCCAAGGATTTAAGTCGAGTGAGAGTTCTCCGGGTGGCGGCGTATTTTTTCGCTTTAACGTCGTGCCCGGTCGTGTGAATGGACCAGAAAACACTAATTATCTCTGGCCGTCATCGCAGAAAACATCCTTGCATGAGATTTAATGGCATGCCCGAGCGAACCTAAAAATGCGTATGCTCGTGTGAAAGAGCCCTTACACAGACACAAGAAAAAGAAAAGCGTTCAGTCTGCTGCAATTTCAGAGACCCAGAAAAACGCACAAGTGTGAAAAAAAGCTCCAAGAAAACGCACTATATATACCATGTTTATTATTTCCCAAATGACTTCCACTTAACATGTGCCAGTAATGTTTGAAAAAAACACAGAGAAAGACGTCACTAATGATCTGGCTTTTTTCCTAAAAGCCCCATTTCTCATCTATATATATAAAGCTGAAAGCCCTCACTCACTCACTGACTCACTGACTCACTCACTCACTGACTGACTTGCCAAAAGTTCTCCAACTTCCCGATGTCGTAGAAACATGAATTTTGGCGCAAGCATAGATTATCTCCAAAATAGGAAAAGTAATTGGGTCCCAACTCGATTATTCAATTCTAGCGCAAAAGAATTAGCATCGAAATTTTACGTACGTAATCTAAATCTCTCACTTCCCAATGTCATAGAAACTTAAAACTTGGCAGGAGCATTGAATATGTCATAAATAGGAAAAGTTAATGGGTCCAAACTCTATTATTTAATTCTATGCGCAAAAGAATTAGCGTCCAAATTTTACGTACGGAATGTATTTTTCTCACTTTCCGGTGTCATAGAAACGTGAAATTTGGCACGAGCATTGATTATGTCATAAATAGGAAAAGTTAATGGGTCCCAACTCCATTATTCAATTCTAGCGCAAAAGAATTAGCGTCGAAATTTAACATACATAATCTAAATCTCTCACTTCGTGATGTCATAGAAACTTAAAATTTGGCACGGGCATAGAATATGTCATAAATAGGAAAAGTTAATGGGTCCCAACTCAATTATTCAATTCTATGCGCAAAAGAATTAGTGTCCAAATTTTACGTACATAATCTAATTCTCTCACTTCCTGATGTCATTTTATATAAAGGAAACGTCGCATGGTTGCCTCCACGTGGTGTTTCCTGGGTAACGCAGAGAACTATGCAAAATGGTGAACATATGTTTTTCTGGTATCTCTAAAGTAACCACGACTTCATAAGATTTTCCGTGTGAACACCAGATAAACACCAGTACCAAATTAACTCGGGCGAAGCCGGGTATATCAGCCAGTACTACCAATAAAGGGATTTTTGGCCTTAGGGTAGGCCATCAATGTGAGGGTTTATCTCAGGATTCCTGCAGATCATCATTATTTCTGGTACTGCAATTGTCATGCGTGCTCGGACTTCAGGAACTAGTGATTGATATACAGCTACTAAAAAGCCCTAATAAGAGGGACCTGTACTGATAGTGGATTCCCTTCAGAGACTGGAACAGACTGAAAATGAACTATCAAACTATTTAATCTGTTTTAAACTCATGAAACGCGTTTTGAAACCTCTTAGCAGCTTCACAATCTCTAGGTGGCTTTCACTTCTATATCTCCTATTGTTCTAAATGGCTTTTCCTATTTCATGGACTGGCATTGCCGGAGCTGTCTCATATGGATGTTATTAGTATGACTAATTGGAGTAATTACAGCCACATCACCTCTTACAGCCTATAGGGAAGAGAACAATATTAAACTCGCTCTTGCAACATATGAGCTGTTTCTAAGCTGCATATATTAACTCTTACTTTCTTAATGACTTTTCATTAATTTTACATATGTGATTTTATATGTGAGCTTAATTACAACATCAGAGCAAAAGAACCATTTATTGTGGAAAACTGACACCTTGTAGGGAGGCTCTAGTACCCTGTTGTACTGACTCAAGCTTGGATACAAGATGTGATACAGGAGGGCATGGACGCTCTAGTACCCTGTTGTACTGACTCTAGCTTAGATACATGATGTGATACGGTGGGGATGGAGGCTCTAGTACCCTGTTGTACTGACTCTAGCTTAGATACAAGATGTGATACAGGAGGGCATGGACGCTCTAGTACCCTGTTGTACTGACTCTAGCTTAGATACAAGATGTGATACGGTGGGGATGGAGGCTCTAGTACCCTGTTGTACTGACTCTAGCTTGGATACAAGATGTGATACAGGAGGGCATGGAGGCTCTAGTACCCTGTTGTACTGACTCTAGCTTAGATACAAGATGTGATACAGGAGGGCATGGAGGCTCTAGTACCCTGCTGTACTTCCTCAAGCTTGGCTACAAGATGTGATACAGGAGGGCATGCAGGCTCCATTACCCTGTTGTACCACCTCTAGATTAGATACAAGATGTGATATGGGGGGGAATGGAGGCTCTAGTACCCTGTTGTACTGCCTTTAGCTTGGCTACAAGATGTGATACGGTCGGGTATGGAGGCTCTAGTACCCTGTTGTACTGCCTCTAGCGTGGATACAAGATGTGATATGGGGTGGGGGGGGGGGGGGAATGGAGGCTCTAGTTCCCTGCTGTACCGTCTCTAGCTTGCACACATGATGTGACCCCATACACGTTTTATGGGTGATAAACTTAGCAACCGAGCCAGCTAAGGAAGTGTGGAAATGTTGTGGGGGCTCCTGTGACCCCCTTGTGTGTGCGGCCGAGCATTATCCTGCTGGAGGCCGCCATGAGAGAAACACATGTGGCTGCAGGATGTCCTGAACATATCGCTGAGCTGTCATTGTCCATTGTACCACTACTAGGGGTGACTGACTATCGCACGCGATGACCCTCCAGACCATCACACCAGCAGGGGGCAGTGTGCCGCTACACAGCAAAGGCAGGAATGAGGCGCTCACCCCAAGGACTCCAGACATGAACACGGCCGTCGTCAGCACCCAAACTAAACCTGGATCCATCACTGAAGACAACCCAGTTCCCCTCCGTAGCATCCAGTCTCCAACACTACTGCAGACGGACGCGACAGTGGGTGTCAGAGGCCGTACATGTGGTGGACACCATGTGACCAAATGACCTTCCACCAAGTGGCTGGAAATGGTTTAGACAGAAACAGGGTTGTAACGATGCCACCACCTGTCTCTGGATGGCAGACAACGAAACAGTTAGAGCTGCTTGTGCTTGTCGGATGATCAGATGATCCTCTCTACTGCTGGTCTGTCGAGGACATCCTGTCACATTGTGTGCCCTCACACATCCATTGGTCCCAATGCAGTGACCAAGGCGCAGGGCCCACAGCTAAGGAGATAGCGGGGCAGCTGTTAGGGATGTCACGGTGGCACTACCATCTCCTCCCCTGAAGGACACGTGAAACCCTTTGCCAAGGCCATGGCCGGCCTCTCCAGGCAATGCTAGTGACACGGTTACCTGTATAAAACTCTGTAGTGTTGAAGCTTCAGGTTATGTCACAGGTGACCCCATGATGGTGCAATAAATAGTCCACCCACAGGGCTGTACTTTAAACATACTAAACCGGGATCGGGAGGGAAAGACTTTCCTTATTGGAACATCCAACAGGGATAATATACAACAGTCCTTGACATAGAGAATTGTTTTGAGGCAACTGTTAATTGCGAGGAGGCAACGTGGCGCATCTTGATACATACAGTCCATGTTATCTGTAGAATCACTCTCACGGACGACTTCTCTCACTCTCTCTACCGGACAGCACTCACTGTTTAGTTGTCAGACAAGGAACTTTCTCAATCCTTACATGATAACTTTCAACCTCTATTCCAACTGGGGATAAACAGGATATTCTCCATTCACAGCATGTGGACATATCGCTCCGCTTCCTCCATATTGGATAGGCCTAGGTGGGGGTATCTCTTGCTAATTGTGTAAAAAAAAGTATTAAAAGTTTAAATCACCCCCCTTTTGCCATATCTATAACTAAATCATAAACCAAAAATATATATTTGGCATCGCCACGTCCGTAAAAGTCCACTATATCAAAATAGCACATTATTTACCCCGCACGGTGAATGTCATCCGAAAAAAAAAAATAAAGAACGCCAGAAATGCACTTTTTCAGTCACCCTGTTTCCCAGAAAAATGCAATAAAAAACGATCAAAAAGTTGTATGTATTCCAAAATGGTACCAATGTAATCCAAAAGACGTCTTGCAAAAATTGAGCCCTCGCACAACTACCGTATATACAGGCGTATAAGACGACTTTTGAACCCCGAAAAATCTGCTCTGAAGTCGGGGGTCGTCTTATACGCCGGTAATACAAAAAAAAGAAAGTGTCAAAAAAAAAAAATCATTACTCACCTTCCCTGGCGTTCTGCGGCGCTGCTGCAGGCTGTCGCTCCCTCCTGGTCCCTGGCAGAGCATTGCTTTCTGGATGCAGGGCTTGAAATCCCCGCCTCCAGAAAGCTAATACTGTGATTAGCTAACACACGCCGTCAGCCAATCACAGCCATTCAATGACATCATTGAATGGCTGTGATTGGCTGAAGGCACGTGTGTTTTCTGGAGGCGGGGATTTCAAGCCCTGCGTCCAGAAAGCAATGCTCTGCCGGGTACCAGGAGGGAGCGACATCCTGCAGCTGCGCCGCAGACCGCCGGGGGAGGTGAGTAATGATTTTTATTCTTTGCTCCGCTGTATTCCCGGCGTATAAGGTGAAAGTTGGGGGGTCGTCTTATACGCCCCGTCGCCTTATACGCCGGTATATACGGTATATGGATGGAAAAATTAAAATGTTATTGCGCACAGAAGATGGTGGCAGAAAATAATTTTTCAAAAATTGAATGTCTTTGAAAAAAAATATAGTACAGCAAAAAAACTATACAAGTTTGGTATCGTAGTAATCGTACTGACCCAGTTTAGTACTGTTGCAGTTTATGCGCCGTAGAAACAAGACGCACAGAAAGATGGTGGAATGTAATTTTTTTTTCATTTTATTCCACCTTTTCAGAACATTATATGGTTAATTAAATAATACCATTGAAAAATACAACTCGTCCCGCAAAAAACAAGCTGTTCAGACAGCTACGCCGATGCATAAATAAAGGAGTTATGATGTTTTAAAAGAGGGAATGAAAAAATGAAAATAGAAAGAAAGGGCCGCGTCATTAAGGGGTTAATGCAACTTTGTGACCCTTTCTATGATGTATTAACGACATGCAATGCTATAAAATACAGGTGTCAAACACAAGGCCCGAGGGCCGAATCCGGCCCACCACCTCATTTTCTGTGGCCCGCCGACTGTGCAGCAAGTTCCCTCACCCTCCGTGCTGTTGTCAGTATGCAATCTTCTATTGGCTTGTTCTGTCTCAGTAGAGCAGACAGTAATAGAGGAATGCCGATAGCACACTGACAACAGCCGCGGAGGAGGGAAGAAGACTGCAGAGAACATGATCTCTGCTGCGAGGAGAGCGGCACTGAGGGGGAGCAGCTGCAGGAGGAGAGCCGCTCAGTGCTGAACTCCTCTCACCGGCCCTACCTCTGTTCATGGCTGCAGGTCTGGGGAGACATCAGGGGCCCAAGTATGCAGGAGGGCCCCAAGAAGGACTGAGAGCAGCCTGTATACCTGTCAGTGGGACCATATTGGATGCAGTTAAGTATAAAAATGTGCATAAAAATGCAGAAGTGTCCTTGTGTGCATATGCATGCATGTATATATGTGTGTGTGTGTGTGTGTTCACCTGTGAGTGACTGTGTGTCTGTGTGTATATATGCACAATAGTGTGCGTCTGTGTATATATGCAAAATAGTGTGCGTCTGTGTATATGTATGGATAATAGTGTGCACCTGTGTATATATACATAAAAGTGTGGGTCTGTATATATATGCACAATAGTGTGCGTCTGTGCGTATATATGCATAATAGTATGCGTCTGTGTGTATATTTGCATAATAGTATGTGTCTGTGCATATATATGCATAATAGTGAGCGTCTGTGCGTATACATGCATAATAGTGTTTGTCTGTGCGTATATATGCATAATAGTGTGTGTCTGTGCGTATATATGCATAATAGTGTGTGTCTGTGCGTATATGTGTATAATAGTGTGCGTCTGTGCATGTATGTGTATGATAGTGTGCGTCTGTTCATGTATGTGTATAATATTCTGCGTTTGTGCTATATGTGTATTAGAGTGTGTGTCTGTGCATGTTTGTGTATAATAGTGTGCGTCTGTGCTATATGTGTAAAATAGTGTGCGTGTGTCCATATATGTGTAGAATAGTGTGCGTCTGTGCTATATGTGTAGAGTAGTGTGCGTCTGTGCTATATGTATAGAATAGTGTGTGTCTGTGCTATATGTGTAGAACAGTGTGCGTCTGTGCTATATGTATAGAATAGTGTGTGTCTGTGCTATATGTGTAGAATAGTGTGTGTCTGTGCTATATGTGTAGAACAGTGTGCGTCTGTGCTATATGTATAGAATAGTGTGTGTCTGTGCTATATGTGTAAAACAGTGTGCGTCAGTGCATATTTGTGTAGAATAGTGTGTGCCTGTGCTATGTATGTAGAATAGTGTGCGTTTGTGCATATATATGTAGAATAGTGTGGATCTGTGCTTTATGTGTAGAATAGCGTGTGTCTGTGCGTATATGTGTAGAATAGTGTGCATCTGTGCTATATATGTAGAATAGTGTGTGTCTGTGCTATATGTGTATTACCAATCGGGCCACTATTTACTATACTGTCTTGCAATTAGAAGAAGCCCTTTGAAGGCAACCATAAGGCTGATGTGGCCCTCAGTGAAAATGAGTTTGACACCCCTGCTATAAAACATCTCATTCTGTATTTCTTCTATTGCCTGTGGCAAAACTTGAAGGTGCAAACCGCTGCCAGCATCTCAGCCTGTACCCAGGGTGCCGTTTATGTGTTGTAACAGTGCTTTGTGGCAGCAGAGGTTTTAAGGACGTGGCAACACTGCCAACGCAGGTTGTAAATTCCCGCTGTGACGTGCTTGCCCAGTCTTCATTCATAACTCATCTGGGCGAGAAGTAATTTACCCAAGAGAGCATTTAGATGGGAACATGAACAAGTAATTTACTGCACTCCTTAAAGATGGCACCAAATTACTAATTTATGGGAGATTTCTGACGGATCAGATATTTAATAATTTATCCCAGGAAGTATTGAGCCAGGGTCACCAGTAAATAATTCACTTATTAGAAACTACAAAATCCTTTGTTTTTCAGTAAATTACCTTTTATGCAATCAGTCAGGATCACGGACACCTTCCCATATTTCTCTTTTGCTCTTTTCACGTGTGACACTAGGAGGAATTGCTTCCATTTCTCTTAAAGGACAAGTCGGCGCTTACATCGTCATGTATAATAGATGGTTGTACTCCCTTCAGTTTATTTGGAGATGCGACAGACCTTATGTTACTGGAATTAGAATAGTTTCACAATAATTGGAGCACAATACAGTAGACACCACATATAAGCCACGTATAAACTAGTCCGGATAGGAGACTAAAAAGAAACACACATATAAATGGTGCTAAAACTCATTTTTGCAGTATTCACTATGTTGACAAAAGCACCGGTCCCCCCACCGATTCTGTGCTGTCAGGTGATGTGTGAGCATTAATATAAGGCTGGGTTCACATTGGACGGATTTGCCACGGAAAATCTGCCCACGGCTCCGAAGCCCTGGCGGCCAATCCATCACAGCAGAGCAGGGCGGAACCAGGGAAACGGCGCGGAATTGACAGCCGCAGCATGTCAATTTTTTTTTCCATTGCGGCCTCACTCGTCCCTATGGGGAGAGAAAGCCGCAATGGAATGCCAGCGGCTGAACTGCTCCAAAACCCACAGTGAAATGCCGCGGGTTTTAAAACTGCGTCTCTCCCGTGGAAATCTCGCAGCTTTTCGGTGCAGCCAAGCCGCGAGATTTCCATCCTGTGGGAACCCAGCCTTAGGGCTCCTTCTCACAGGCAATGCGATTTTCAGCTCCACGAATCGTGGCAGCACCGCAGGCAGAAATCACATGAACAAGAGGCAGCCACGACCAAGTCGCAGCTGCATCTCTCATTTTGTCGCCTGTTCAGACGGCTGGGGCTGCGGTGCATATATATGCCGCAGCCCGAAACACCGTTGGGAGGGGGAGAGAGTTTAGCTCTGCTAAACTCCTTCCCCCTTCACTCCGCCCCTTGCTGGCTGCCGGCAATGGGATGGGGCAGGACAGGGCGGGAGCTAGAGTGTTAAACTCCCACCACTTTTCCAACTGCTGGCAAGAGGATGGGGGCAGGAGCTAGTGTGCTAATCTCCCGCCCCCTCCCTTTGCCACAAGCTGACAAGGGGGGGAAGGAGGAGGGAGTTTAGCAGAGCCATTGCTAAAATCCCTTCCACCTCCCTTTTCCAGCAGGTCTCCAGCTGCCGTATTCTGGCCAAAGATAGGTCCAGACCTATCTTTTCTGGTCAGCATAAAATCGGCCAACCGAAAGGCGCACCGTGTTTGCTATTTTTTCCAGCCGGCCAATTTTACGCCCCCCAAAAATCACCCATCTGAACAAATGCATTGGAATCCAATATTTCAGATGGTTGCGTTTTTTGGACAGCGTTTTATCGCGGCAAAATCGCCACAATAAAACGCCCATGTGAATAAAGCCTTAAGGAGGGGGTACCATGAGGAGAATAGCTGACAAGGGGGTCTGGTGGTGGGATGTCACCAACAAATCAGAATGGGACAGAATGGAATATCGCAGAGCTTTGGAACCTTCCACTGTTGGCAAAATGGGTGTAGCTAAAAGCTCAGAGGCCCAGGTTCAAAAGTTCAGCTCAGGCCTTCCCACCTGTACCTAAACCAGTTCAGACAAACAGCTAAGCCATTTCGGACAGACGGAGGGATTCTTTACAATTTGGAAAAGGAGGTTCTCACTAAAATCCATCTGCCAAATATCCTGAAGGCCTATCAAATCAACCCAATTTCTGGCTGCCATTTTGGCAGAGATAAAACATTAGCCAAAATCTCTGACCGTTATTACTGGAAGGGAATGAAGAACAACGTTCACCAGCATGTCAAAACCTGTCAAAAATGTTAGGCCATAAATCCCAAAATCAGCAGTGAGGCTCCACCACTCAACAGTATACAAGTACCTTGAAAAGTATGGAGCTTAGTTGGGATTGATATGATTGGTTCCCTTTAGGAAACCTCAAATATATAATTGCTGCCACTGATCATTTCTCCGAGTGGACAGAAGAAACAGCTCTTCCAGATAAGAGTGCCCAGTCAGTAGCCAATTTTTTTGTACTCCGTTATTTGCCGCCTTGGCTGTATGGACACTCTGATTAGCGACCGGGGATGAGAGTTTGTGAACTCGATCATTGACAACCTGATGGAGCATTTTCAAACAGATCACCGCATTTCATCTGCCTACCACCCACAAACAATTGGCCAGCAGGAACATGACAATTGAACATGCAACGAGGGAAGGATGGTAAGGGGCTATTTTTTTTTAAGTTACCGAAGAAAGTGGGGATGCCGCTGCTTCTGCAACACCCAGGAGGGGTTATTGCAGGAAAGGACTCTCTACCCAAGCATACGGTTAGAGTAGGGAGAGTGTAGTGCGTGGACCTGTCATGGTGGCACTTACCAACTCTTAGTTCCAGAGGGAGCTAC
Source organism: Eleutherodactylus coqui (assembly GCF_035609145.1). Lineage (NCBI taxonomy): Eukaryota > Metazoa > Chordata > Amphibia > Anura > Eleutherodactylidae > Eleutherodactylus > Eleutherodactylus coqui. The sequence goes on from NC_089842.1 coordinate 235,164,262, forward strand.
CATAGCAGAGGACAGGGTCAGTAGTCCTCAAGGAAGAGGGGGTAGTAGTCATAGATATCACGTCGTGACGCCACCGTTCCTACACACCATTAATCTATGCGGCAGAGTAGCAACACAGTGACTTGTGTATCGTACCTCGGGTCCTCAGGAACAGTTGAGGCCCGGTAACAGGAAGTTACAGGCATCATTCACTTGTAGAACTTACCGGCAGAAGCTATGGGGTTGAGAAGAAAAAACAAACACAGGAACAATATAGTCCTATAGTCCACGTTATCTATATGTCACTGGTCCTGGACATTGAATATACTCTGGGGGGGGGGGGGGTAAAAGACAGGAATCACTCCACATACACTCTGGTGGCAAGAACTACTTAGGAAAACAGCTTAGGATAGATGCACCTCGCACATTCTCCGCATGGGTGTCACAATCACGTATCTCTGTGTGGTGATCCTAAGGACGGACCGCCACACAGGAAGAATGATGCCTGTAGTGTGAATGGGTACCTGTGTTTAGTGAACTGAGATTGTGCGCTCTCTCTCTGCACAGGACTCACTCCTCTCACATCCTTTCCCCAGACGCTGCAGGTAGTCGCTCCTCTTCCTCCATCCTCACCAACATAGAAGCTAAAGGTGCTTCTATTTGGCTCTGTGTTAGTCCCTAGTAGCAGGTAAGATGGAACCCTACCCTAACACAGATTGAAGAAGAAGCCCGTTCCAGCTCTCAGACTCTCATTTTTATAACCTCACTTGTACCAGATGACATAGTAGGAATAGATACATTCAACAGCAGAGCTGATAGGCAATGATTTTAGAGGAGTTATAACCCTTTAGACGCCGCAACTGTGCAACATACATACAGAAAATTGCCATAACAGTTTTGCACAGTGCATCCACATGAGACAGAACATGTATGACATTAATGAAGGGGTCCAAAATTATGTTCTGGGACACTACAAACACACAAGGAATCTCTTAGTAAGCTTGTCAATGACCAAAAAAACAATTGGGACCAGTTCATCCCCAGTGTTCTGTTTGCCTATCACACATCTGTGCATGCCTCAACCAAGTGCACTTCATTTGAAGTCATGTATGGACGGGAGGCAAAGCTTCCAGAAGATTACACCATGGAACCACGCTGGATTGAACTCTGCGTAGTTGTGGAATCCTTGATCAAGGGATGAGTAAAATGTAAGAACAATAAGACTGACAAGATACTGAGAAACACCTACCATGCCAACAACCTTAAGATTTACCAGGATAAAGAGGCTTCTCTACCACCGCAGTCCACTGATGATTGTCCCAGTGACTCTGCCAATGACTGGCCAAAGCAAATGACACTCAAAAGACCACGTGATGAACCAGACAATGATGACATCTACATCTCACAGAAACACAAGCAGACCACCAAAACTTTCAACCCATTACCAAGTTCAGGAAGGAAGTATCTTAGTACGAATCTTGGCCTTATATTTGGTAAAGTTGTGTACTATAGATGCACAAGGGACCTTGGACATTCACAGCGTACATATAAAACTAAAGGTGATGGAAACTGCTACTTCTCGGCCATCAGCAACGTCCTGAAAGGTCAGAGGACAACCACTCCATTCTCAGACATAAAGTCATCCACCACATTAACGCTGACTTGACAAAAAAATCTACAGGACTACTTAAACCAAAATGTAAATGAATATGTGAACACCTCTGGCACCTCTCGTGATGGAGTCTGGGCAACTGATGCAGAGATCATGGCCACAGCGAATCTGTTAAGTTGCGACATCGTCATCCACACAAAAGTAGGTGACTCCATGGATTGGTTGACCTATCCCGCAAGCTTCAATCTGCAGTCAACAGAATGTGTACTTTATCTTGAAAACAAGCATGATCATTATGGTGCATTTTCAGCAGAAGGTGCATGTGGAAATTACGTTGAAAATCCATCCAGTGTAAACCCTGTAGTGAGCTGGTCTTAGAAGTTAAAGGGGTTGTCCCGCGCCGAAATGGGCTTTGGTTTTTTTTTGCATAGGCCCCCCGTTCAGCGCAGGACAAACCCAAGGGATGTGTTGAAATAAAAAAAAAATTTTTACTTACCCGAATCCCCTCTCTGCAACTTCTTCCTTCTTTTCCTCCAAGATGGCCGCTGGGATCTTCACCCACAATGCACCGCGGGTTCTCTCCCATGGTGCACCGTGGGCTCTGTGCGGTCCATTGCCGATTTCAGCCTCCTGATTGGCTGGAATCGGCACACGTGATGGGGCGGAGCTACGAGATGACCCGTAGAAGGGGGCGGAGCCAGAACGCCGCTCGTGCCCGGACCAACCAGAAGGGAGAAGACCCTTCTGCGCAAGTGCGTCTAATCGGGCGATTAGACGCTGAAATTAGACGGCACCATGGAGACGGGGACGCCAGCGCAGGGAAGGTGAGTATATAACTTCTGTATGGCACATATTTAATGCACGATGTATATTACAAAGTGCATTAATATGGCCATACAGAAGTGTATAACCCCACTTGCTTTCGCGGGACAACCTCTTTAAGGTTTCAGGACATTAGAACTTTTGTTATATTATGAACAGTCAAATTAATTGAACATTATGTTACAATTGCATTATAAAGTTTTAGGTGCTTTATGTGAATGTGTAAACACTACTAAGAAGTGCCGGAGGAATCTTTCATCTTTGTGTAAGTCTAATATTTTTACTGATTAAAGTTTTTCTGGTTGAAGTAATAAAAGTCTATGTGTTTACAGTTGTAAGATTTAAGTCAGTTAGCTTTCTCACTTCACTTTCCTGACAAAGCTGAACCCGCAATGCAATGTTAAAACATTAAGTAATTCTTGTGCATATCACTCAATACTACTGTTATCATGGGGGTATAATCCGGCCTGATGGGGTAAGAATTGGCCTAGGCCATAGTAAACCCGGGGGTATAATCTAGCCTAGGCTCTTTTAACCCCGGGTATATTCCGGACTGGGGGTATACTTGGTCCATATCACTATATACAGTGAGATGTATAACTTGTAACAGCTGCACATGTATAATTATAGACAAAATATACCCAGGATATGCCAGCATGGTCCATATCACTATAGACAGGATGCATAACTTATACTGTGCATATTTAATTACTAGCTGATATACCCAGCTTAGCTCGAGGTAATTTAATACAGGTGTTTATTAGAGATGAGCGAGCCTACTCGACCACACCCCTTTTTCGCCCGAGCACCGTGATTTTCGAGTACTTCTGTACTCGGGCGAAAAGATTCGGGGGTTGCCGTGGCTGAGTTGGGGGGGTTGCAGCAGGGAGTGGGGGGGAGAGCGAGAGAGAGAGGGCTCCCCCCTGTTCCCCGCTATTACCCCCCGCTCCGCCATGCCTTCCCCCGCCCCCCAGCGCCCCCCGAATCTTTTCACCCGAGTACTGAAGTACTTGAAAATCGCGGTGCTTGATCGAGTAATTACTCGAAACGAGTAGGTTCGCTCATCTCCAGTGTTTATGTGTTGTTTGCACGGAACATTTTATGAAGTCAAGGTTACTTTACAGTAAGTAATGAATAAAATATGTATACATATAGAGGAGGGTTAGATTCTCCTCAGGCTGCATGTACTGATGTCCCTCTGCAGAATTAGCCACCCCTCCCACTTCTCATTTAGGACCTAAAGAATGCTTGCGCCAAATTTCACACTTGTACGACACCGGAAAGTTACATTACATAGGGGTGCGCTTACGTTTGCAATTAGCATTGAATAATCGAGTTGTGACTCCTTTACTTTTTCCATTTAGGACCCCAAAGAATAGTCCTGCCAAATGTCATGTTTGTACAACACCAGGAAGTTACATTACATAGAGGTGCCAATACTTTTGCACTTAGCATTGAATAATCAAGTTGTGACCCCTTTACTTTTCCTATTTAGGACCTAAAGAATAGCTGTGCCAAATTTCATGCTTGTACAACACTGGGAAGTTACATTACATAGGGGTGCACTTACTTTTGCAATTAGCATTGAATAATCGGCACAAAACATTTATGGCACAAAACATATGAATCTATAGTGTGTAGACAAAAAGATTTGGAGTATATCTGGTGCTAAGTCAAATTTTGAAATCCTTAGTGTCAGGAACCAGGTCTTCAACCGCATTGGACGTTGACTTCCACTCCCTCAATTCTGCACTCATTGCAAGATGGAGCTTGAATCACGCATCAATATACTCCTAAAACCCACCCAAAAAATACTCGCTACCACCACTGATCATCTTACTGGGCGCCATTAGCCAAAAGTGACACTCTTAGGATTTTTATAGAGCAACAAGGACTGAACTTAAAGGGGTTGTCCCGCGCCGAAACGTTGTTTTTTTTTGCATAGGCCCCCCCGTTCAGCGCAGGACAAACCCAAGGGAGGTGTTGAAATTAAAAAAAAAATTTTACTTACCCGAATCCCCTCTCTGCAACTTCTTCCTTCTTTTCCTCCAAGATGGCCGCCGGGATCTTCACCCACGATGCACCGCGGGTCTTCTCCCATGGTGCACCGTGGGCTCTGTGCGGTCCATTGCCGATTCAAGCCTCCTGATTGGCTGGAATCGGCACACGTGATGGGGCGGAGCTACGTGATGACCCGTAGAAGGGGGCGGAGACAGAACGCCGCTCGTGCCCGGACCGACCAGAAGGGAGAAGACCCTTCTGCGCAAGTGCATCTAATTGCCCACTAGACCTTACTAATTAGATTGGTTAAGAAAGCTGGGAGCTAATAGATAAGTGGGGGGGGGGGGGGGGAGGCAGTTCTTGTTATAATTTCCTGAAGTTGTGACAAAGAGGGTTCTGCATCCCTGGGGTCTTCAAGGGGTTATCCAGTTGTAAACTATTCACAGTCCATCCTTAAGGTAGGTCATTATGCATAGATCGGTAGGTGTGTGCTGCCTACAGGAAGCATACAGCTCAGTTCTGACTGCAGTGGCCAGACTTGTGCTTTACATTATTTCAGCTAACGCTTGGCATTGAGCATGGTAGCCACTTTGGTCCTGCCCCCTCTGATCCAATACCTGACTGGCAGGGGGAATGGGGAAACAGGTTCGGTACTTGCTAGCACCAGTCTGCTTGGTGCTGCAATGTTGTGTGCAGGAGTCCCTTACACCAGCCACAGACATGGTCGAGAAAGGGAGATAGACAGAGGAAACCAGGCGCTATTTTCTTGGAGCCTCCTATTGGCAATAGTGTGGGTCCTGCCCCTCTAGTGACACGGATAGCATGTCACCACCAGAAGAACACCCCTTGTGATAGGGAATAGTGTGAGCTTGGGCCCTGTCCCTGGAGCACTGGAAAAAGTTTTACAGGCCAAGGAGGAACAGATAAAAGATCAACTAGATGTTACAAATGTGAATTTTGGTTAAATATGTAATCTTTAAAGTACCAATATTCTCTCATGGAGCGATGAATAACCAGTTTGTTAAGTAAAAGTTTATTTCTGTCTATCATCGACGCACCAGTCTCAGAAGCGCTAACAAGCACATTCTGTTTCCGTCTGCTGGTCAGAGATATGATTGGGGAAGAAGAGCAAGCGGTAGTGGTGCCTAGTGCCATGTTGGAGCCGCTGAACGATGTCATTTTGGAGTCATTTCTCAGAGGCTTGGGTTGCGGTAAAATGGACTTCCAGGACTGTATGAGCGTAATTTAGTAATGGCACCATGGTTATCGACTTAATACAAGCCCTACTAATGTTATGGTTTTACACAATGTACCTGATGACAAGTAGTTAGAGATGAGCGACCACCAAAATGCTTGGGCGCTTGTTGCTCGAGTCAAACTTTTTGTAATGCTCGAGAGCTTGTTTCGAGTAACGAATCCCATTGAAGTCAATGAGAGACTCGAGGGTTTTTCAAGGTGTCCATGCTCCGCATAGGGGAGGTTGTGTGAATCATCTGAAAACATCAGAAAGTGATGGAAACACCACAAAACCGGATAGGGAACAGCAGGGGCAGCATGCATGGATGCATCTAAGGCTCCCAGGTCGCACTATTAAGCCAAATTGTGGGCAAGAGCCTGGCGGTCATCCCCTAAAAATTTACTTGGGACAGGCCATAATCGGAAAGGCACACGTGCTGGCACATCTTAGCTAAGCACCACGCTAGGTGCAACAAAGGCCAATCACCGCCTGCGGGTGACATATCCGCCTCCTCTCCTGTGTTACATGCTGGCCTCGCTGGCCAATCTCCCGCACGAGCCTGCATCCACAGCGTACTCAAATTTTTTCCCAGCACAGCGTTCAGCTGTCCTCATGCCACACGGTCGCTTGATAGCCACACCACCCTCATGTCTATTTATTAGTGCGTATTGGATGAGGGGGAACAGGAGACACACATTGCAGAGGGTTGGCAGGGCCTGGCAGCGACCCTCTTTGAAATTGTGGGCAATAGCCCACAATGCTGATGAGAATTGCTGATAAATTAACATATGATCATAATTTCAATCCCATACCACCTCCGTCACAAAATTTCATGTGCCACAAACGTGGGCATAAAGGGGACTTAGATGCCAGTACTTCTACACATCTCCACAATTCAGCAGCGCATTCTAAAACCAAAGATTGGTTTGAAGCAAGAGGTGTCGCAAAAGTTGCCACCACAGGTCTACAGTGACCGTGTGAAAGTCTCATTACATCAGTTACACTTCCTTTGATTGCTCCAATCCAGTATCTCAGATAACTATGGTAAAACGTGAGATAATACATGGCGACCAGCGCTGACGCCCAGGGATGTGTGCGTTTCTCAGGCCTAAACCAATCCTGCTGTTTACGACTCAGGGTATTTTACATTTGCTGAAATCCAAAAACAGACAGTGTGCAATGAGTTCTGTCTTGCTATACAGTGCTGATCAGAATTCCAATGCCCATGCCACCTCCGTCACAAAATTGTCAGGAGCCAAAAACATGGCCATAAAGCGGACTTAGATGCTAGTACTTCTAACCATCTGCACAATTCAACAATGCATTCTAAAACAAAAGATTTCTTTTAAGCAGGAGATGTCACCAAAGTTGCCACCACAGATCTACAGTGAGACTGTCAATGTCTCATGAAATCAGTTACACTTCCTTTGATCGCTACAAGGACAGTGGGACACATGAAGAAATTTGAGTGGCCAAAGCAGAACAATTCTTTCTGTCTTGGTGTCAGATAGCTGGACACTGCACTGGGAAACATTTGTGTACCAAGAGTATAGGCGAACCCCTGAAACATTTGTATACCAAGACTATAGGCGAACCCCTGAAACATTTGTTTACTAAGAGTAAAGGCGAAGCCCGGAAAAATTAGTGTACCAAGAGTATAGGTGCACCCCTGAAAAATTTGTGCAGGTGAAACCCAGAATTTTGTTTTTAACATACAGCTCGTAATTGCTTAATTTGCTAACAGAACCTGGAGACAGCCCTCCGAAAAAATGTGGCTGTTCGGAGTGCTGACGTGCTGGTTTATGAGGAGGAAGATCAGGGAAGGATAGACCAAGCTACTTCTCTGCTTTTTTGGGGTGATAGAGGGTGTATGGTTCTCCTGTTCCAGCTTAAGGAATCTTTATGTTCCGCTGCTTTCCACCGCTGGAGAAGAGGAGTCAGGGGAAATCCAGGCTTTGTTCATCTTAATGAGTGTAAGCCTGTCGGCGCTGGTTCGTGCCACGTGTCCAGCTTTGACACCCAATAGTTATATGGAGCAGAGGGATCACGGAGAACTTTGGTACGGTCGGCTATGTATTCCCTCACCATCTTTTTATAGTGTTCCCCCCTACTCAGCCTAGACTGGGGAGTGGTGACACAGTCTGGCTGGAGTGCCATAAAACTGGCAAAGGCCTTGGAGAGTGTTCCTCTGCCTACGCTGGACATGCTGCCTCTTTTCCGAGTCTCCCCTGCTAGTTGGCCCACTGAACTACGTCCTCTACTGCTAGTGTTGTCAGATGGGAACTTTAGTATCAGCTTTTCTACCAGGGCATTGTGGTATTGCATCACTCTCGTACTCCTTTCCTCTTCAGGAATGAGAGTGGAAAGGTTCTCCTTATACCGTGGGTCGAGAAGGGTGAACGCCCAGTAATTCGTGTTTGCCAGAATGCGTCTAATGCAAGGGTGATGGGAAAGGCAGCTTAACATGAAGTCAGCCATGTGTGCCAGAGTCCCAGTATGCAACACATCGATTTCCTCACTAGGAAGATGTACCCTCTGCAGTGTGGGCAGCAGTCTCTTCCCCCTCCTCCTCTTTCTCCAATGCGCACTGAGAAACAGATGTGAGGGTGGTCTGGCGTATTGTCATCCCCCATCTCCTGTTCTATCCGCAAAGCATTGGCCTTAATGCTTAGCAGCGACCTTCTCAGCAGGCAAAGTAGCGGGATGGTTACACTGATAATGGCCGCATCGCCGCTCACCATTTGTGTAGACTCCTCAAAGTTTCCTAAGACCTGACAGATGTCAGACATCCATGCCCACTCCTCTTTAAAGAACTGCGGAGGCTGACTACCACTCCGATGGCCATGTTGCAGCTGGTATTCAACAATGGCTTTACGCTGCTAGTAAACCCTGGCCAACATGTGCAATGTCGAATTCCAGCACATGGACACGTCGCACAACATTTGGTGCACTGGCAGCAAAGTTGCAGTGTCCTGAGGGTGGCAGCATCTGGGATGGACTTTCGGAAATATGCGCACACTCAACGCACCTTGCTGAGCAGGTCAGACAAATTGGGGTAGTTTTTAAGAAAGCGCTGAACCACCAGATTGAACACGTGGGCCAGGCATGGCACATGTGTTAGTCTGCCAAGCTGCAGAGCTGCCACCAGGTTACACCCATTGTCACACACGACCATGCCTGGTTGGGGGTTCATTGGTGAAAGCCACAGATCTGTCTGCTCCATCAAACCCTGTAACAGCTCCTGGGCGGTGTGCTTCTTGTCACCTAAGCTGAGGAGTTTCAGCACGGCCTGCTGACGCTTCCCCATGGCAGTGCTGCAGCGCCTCAAGCTACCGACTGAAGGCGACATGCTCACAAATAGCAATTGAGAGGTGGAGGAGGACGGGGTTGTTTGGAGGAGGTGGCATAATAAGCCGGAGAAACCATGACTGAGGTAGGACCCGAAATCCTCGGTGTGGGTAGCACGTGAGCGGACCCAGGGTCAGACTTGGTCCCAGCCTCCACAAGATTAACCCAATGTGCCGTCAGGGAGATGTAGTGTCCCTGCTCACGAGCACTTGTCCAAGTATCGGTGGTTAAGTGGACGTTCCCAGTAACCACTTTGGTGAGGGCACGGTTTATGTTGTGTGAGACATTCTGGTGTAGGGCGGGGACAACGCAGCGGAAAGCTTCCGTTTCTACTAGCCTATATGGCAGCATCTCCAGGCTGAGTAGTTTTGAAATATGCACGTTTAGCGATTGTGCATGTGGGTGGGTGGCAGAATATTTTCGCTTGCGTTCCAATGCTTGGGTTATCGACAGCTGAACGCTGTGCTGGGACACCTTAGTGGAGGCAGTGGAGGACCGTGGAGGTGAGGGTGTGGGTGCAGGCCAGGAGACACTCGTGCCTGCATCCTGGGAGGGGGATTGGATCTCAGTGCCAGGATGTAACACAGGGGAAGAGGCAGTGGTGTGACCCACAGGGTGTGAAAGGCCTTCGTTCCACGTTGTCGGGTGCTTAGCTGTCATATGCCTGCGCCTGCTGGTGGTGGTCAGGTAGGTAGTGGTGGCTCTCCTGCTGATCTTGGTGTGGCACAGGTTGAAAAACCTTCAGACTTTTGAACACCTAGCCCTCTGCACGGAGGCTTGCCGTGAGGAGGTGCTGTGGGGAACAGTTGGGGGATTCTTTGCTGTGGCCCTGCTTCTCCTTCTGGCCACCCAACTGCCTCTTCCAACCTGTCCTGCTGCTGCACTTGCCTCCCCCTCTGAAGCCCTGTCTTCAGTAGGCTTAGCAACCCAGGTGGGGTCAGTCACCTCATCATCCACCAGCTCTTCCTCTGAATACTCAGTCTGCTCCTCCCTCAGACTTACTGCCCTAACAACAACCTCACTGACAGACAACTATGTCTCATCATCATCATCATCCACAAATAGCTCTTCAGACTCTACTTGGATGTCCCCAGCCTCATCACCCTGAGTCTGTGAAACGTCCAAATTTTGGGCATCGGTCACAACAAACTCCTCACGTGGCTGATTAACTGTTTTTTCCGACTCAGGGCAGGGACCCGAGAAGAGTTCTTGGTAGTATGCCTGTTCTGAATCTCTCCTTTTCCTGGAGTGAGCAGGCTGGGAGGAAGGAGGAGCAGCCTGAGGACTCAGAGGTCCAGTCCCTTGGCTGGCGTTGGTGGACTGCGTTGTTTAAATAAATTTAAACAGTGTATACTGTTGTTAAAATTGCAGAGATTGACCGCAGGCAGACCCGGTTATATACTGTGCACTACCAGCAGGCCCAAAAGAAATTTAAACAGTGTATACTGTTGTTAGATAGCGGAGATTCCCACCACCTCGACACGGGTATATACTGTACGCTCTCAGCAAGCCCCCCAAAAATTTTAAACAGTGTATACTCTTAGATAGCGGAGATTGACAGCACCCAGACACGGTTATATACCGTACGCTATCAGCAGGCCCAAAAAAACTTTTTACAGTGTATACTGTTGTTAGATAGCGTAGATTCACAACACCCAGACACGGGTATATACCGTACGCTTTCAGCAGGCAAAAAAACTAACAAAATGAAAAATGATAGGAGTTTTGTTACTTCATATCTACGCGGTGCACACCACTAGCTGTATACTGCATAAAACCGGTAACAGTGTGAAGTATACAGCCGGGATGCTTGAGAAAAAAGGAATGCTGCCATCCAATAGGTGGCGCTGCAGAGGTATTGTTCCATATTCCTTATTTGCATATTACTCAGAGGAGTATGCATCGCCTTATTAGTCTCCTCACTCACCTTCTAGGTGCTCTCCTCAAGGAGTGATGATACCCCTCCCGACTGACGCAGCAAGTGTAATGGCGCAGTGGGGCACAGGCGAGAGCAACAGTACGGTTTAGTGTGAAATGTGTAAAATGGTAGAGAAACCGCTAGTTGATGATGATGGGACGACCTCTGGAGATATGGATGACGTCTAAGACATGTGACATGTTCAATAGTGAACATTTGAGGTCGGGGCCTATGGCCATATTGATATTGTGTGTTTATCGGCCGTGCTGCATTGATGAGAAATGACAAAAAATGCTTTAGTTATGCGAAGAAGTGATGGAAACCCCATGTGCATTTCTGCTGCCAGTAGGAACTATTGAGGAACTGCATGGATATGTTAGCAAATGGATGCTAATTGATGAAAAAGCTGCGTTACGAGGCCAGTCGCTTTAAGAGTTTAATGTCACTTATTACGTAACGATAAAAATACCCGCCGCCTCATATGGAGCGTAATACTGTTTATTATGCAACTGTTCAGTAAAGTTACTTTTAGAGAAGAAGATTGTGCCGCCTCCATTTGTCATTGACGCGCTATTCTTTGCGGAATCCAAACGGGTCACCCGCACGGAAGAACCGCAATTCAAAGTGCCCATTGGGAAGTCTTGGCATCCGCAACTGAATTTAACCCCTTAATGACACGGCCTATTTTGGCGTTGAGAACCTAGCAATTTTTTGGTATTTTTCCATCTCCATTTTCAAAAGCCATAACTTTTTTATTTTTCCGTCGACGCGGCCGTATAAGGGCTTGTTTTTTGCGTTGCAAACTGTAGTTTTTATCGGTGCCACTTTTGGGTACATAGACTATATCGTAAAACTTTTTTTTTTTTTTTTATGATAACAGGGAGAGAAAACGCATCAATTCTGCCATAGATTTTTTAATCTTTTTTTCACAGCGTTAATCATGCAGCATAAATGACACACTAAATTTTTTCTGCGGGTCGGTACGGTTACAACGATACCAAAATTGTTATATTTTTTTTTAGGTTTTTACACTTTTTTGCAATAAAACCCCCTTTTTTTAAATCTTTTTTTTTCTCTATAGCTGCATTCAAAGTCCTGTAACTTTTTTATTTTTCTATGTACGGAGCTCTATGAGGGCTTATTTTTTGCGAGACGAGCTGTAGCTTTTATTGGTACCATGTTGGTGAATGCACGTCTTTTTTGATCACTTTTATTGCATTTTTTGGGAGGCAAAATGCTAAAAATTTGCATTTTGCCTCTGTTTTTTAGCGTTTTTTTTTACGCTTTTTGTCGTACAACATAAAAAGCATGTTCAACTTTTTGTACACGTCGTTACGGACGCGTCGATACCCAATATGTGGGGTTTAAATTTTTTTCCCCCTTTTGTTATGCTAATATTAGAAAAAGCATTAAAAAGGGTTTTTTACATATTTTTTAAACATTTTTCATTTTTCTTCATGCTCTGCCATGCCTTATCGCTTATACAGCGATTATAGGCACAGGCAATACAGGACGCCAGTGTCTGGCGATGGTGACAGGCCGGGTGACAGGCCATGGTGACAGGTCGGGCTCTCGCGATGACATCGCGAGAGGCGGCCGGAGACACAGAGGGAGCGCGATCCCTCTGTGAACTCTTTCCCTGCTGCGATCTACTTAGATCGCGGCAGGGAAGGGGTTAACAGCGGGGGGCGCATCTCCATTGTCCCCCCGCTGTTGCAGCGGGACGCCGGCTGTGACTGACAGCCGGCTCCCGCTGCGGGATAGCGCGGGATCTTATGTGATCCTGCGCTATCTCCAGGACGTACCGGTACGTCCTGGAGCGGGAAGGGGTTAAGCATGCTCCCTTTCAGTGCGGATTCCGTGCGGACGGGCTTAATAGAATCGGCAAGTACAATTGGGGATGCATTGTGGATTTGAAGGTTAAAATCAATTAGGGAGGTGGGGAAAAGGCTGAGGGACGGGGTTGCGGATTTCTTTAAGCGTGGATGATCCATAGTACATCCGCGCAGAAAAACCATTACATCCGCCAATGGTTTCCGGAATCTGATCCGCCCCTGGACATGAGGCCTAAACCTGGGTCACACTACCACCCAAATTACAGCCGATGGCAGGGGGGTGTCGCGTGTCGATACGTGTCCCATCCTGTAATATCGCCATCATTTGCAGCAGGGGTCATTTCATTCTCCTATTTAGAACATTTTTTTTTAATCCGTTTTTCCTAACTGCATTATACATAATAATAGCAGATTCACATGCAAAATAAATCCGATGCGACGACTCCCCGAAGCGAGGCGACTTTTTTCTTCGTGTCACATTGTTATTTTCCTGTAGAATTGCTATGGCTGTTTGTTCCTTGGTGGCGCTGAGGCAGCCATGTGGTAAGAACCTTGCAGAAGGTAGAAATGACAAGACCAACAGCTGCCGGAACATTTATGCCTGGGAATCCTGCCTGCATTTTATGCATCTCATCCGCACACATAATGCCTCTTGACTGCTTACATTAACGCCCATCTGCTTGCATGGCACTATGCCACACAAAGTCCACTAGCGCCTGGTATGGTGGCACAAGACCCAGCGTGTACCAGCTTTCTGAGCATGCCATCTAATGGGGAATTCTACCTCAAACAGAGCTGATGAATGAGACTCTCGTCAATGTATGTTTTCCCTCAGCGAGACGCGGCGCTGGGCAACTGCTACGCCCGGGGGCGCTAATATATTACAAAATGGCAGATATATTAACTAGCTCCATGCTGCCCAGGAAAACAAATCCCCCTTTCGGAAGTAAATTTATGTCAAATGCAACAGGGCTAATGAACACGGTCAGCTGCCACATCTGTTCTGCAGGTCTTGGCAGCAAAGGGTTCTGGGTAATTTCGGATCCAATCACTTCACGGGGAGCCGAAGTTATTTTAACTTTTTCTTAATGACACAGAAAGCCATTTGGCAGAAGCAGCTTAGCGCCAATCCTGCCGGAAAATAAGAGAAGGAGCTGCACGGAACTCGATGTGGGCGGACGCCTTATGGCGCAGGGTTCAGACCGCCCACTCTGTCCGTAGCCGCAGCTGCGCTCACAAGCGTGTGACATTTTGCAAATGGTTCATTGTCAGACCTGTGAATAATACAGGAGGGCGAAAGATAATAAATTGCCTTATTTTGTCAGAAGGGAGGATTTGATCAGGAGTGAAATGGAAGGACGCGGCCAAAGACGTACGAAAAAGAGCGATAGATAAATAACGACGGAGAAGGGAAGATGTTACAATCCGTAAATCACGGCGCAGATGGGAAAATATACACTGTAAAAGTCCTTTACTCCAGAATCAATGGGATCTGACAGGAGCCAGATCATTCCATATTCCGGATTATTGGATAATGTACACTATGCTGACAGAAGTAGATGGTTAGACTGCCTTTAGCTGATTTGTAGATGCAACAAACCTTATGTTACTGGAATTAGAATATTCTCATAAATATGGCGCGCAATAACATAGACGCCACATATAAGGCACGCATATACTAGTCCGGATAGAAGGGTAAAAAGAGACAACATATAAATGGTGCTAAAACTCATTGTTGTAGTATATACTATTTTGACAAAAGCACCGGTCCCCCCACCAATCCTGTGCATTAGGTATAAAGGACAGGATCACACATCACATCGCGGTACAGAAACCATCAGACGTCACCAGGTGTAGAGCTGACAACGGGGTCTGGTGGTGGGATGTCACCAGGTGGAGAGCTGACAATGGGGTCTGGTGGTGGGATGTCACCAGGTGGAGAGCTGACAATGGGGTCTGGTGGTGGGATGTCACCAGGTGTAGAGCTGACAATGGGGTCTAGTGGTGGGATGTCACTGGGTGTAGAGCTGACAACGGGGTTTGGTGGTGTGCTGTAATCAGATGTAGAACTGACAATGGCGTCTGGTGGTGGGATGTCACCAGGTGTAGAGCTGACAACGGTGTGTGATGGTGGCATGTCACCAGGTGTAGAACTGACAACGGGGTCTGGTGGTGGGCTGTCACTGGGTGTAGAGCTGACAACGGGGTCTGGTGGTGGGATGTCACCAGGTGTAGAGCTGACAACGGAGTCTGTTGGGGGGATGTCACCAGGTGTAGAGCTGACAACGGGATCTGGTGGTGGGATGTTACCAGGTGTAGAGCTGACAACAGGGTCTGGTGGTGGGATGTCACCAGGTGTAGAGCTGACAATGGGGTCTGGTGGTGGGATGTCACCAGGTGTAGAGCTGACAATGGGGTCTGGTGGTGGGCTGTCACCAGGTGTAGAGCTGACAACGGGGTCTGGTGGTGGGATGTCACCAGGTGTAGAGCTGACAATGGAGTCTGGTGGGGGGATGTCACCAGGTGTAGAGCTGACAATGGGGTCTGGTGGTGGGATGTCACCAGGTGTAGAGCTGACAACACGGTCTCGTGGTGGGATGTTACCAGGTGTAGAGCTCACAACGGGGCCTCGTGGTGGGATGTCACCAGGTGTAGAGCTGACAATGGGGTCTGGTGGTGGGCTGTCACCAGGTGTAGAGCTGACAACGGGGTCTGGTGGTGGAATGTCACCAGGTGTAGCACTGACAACGGGGTCTGGTGGTGGGATGTCACCAGGTGTAGAGCTGACAACGGAGTCTTTTGGGGGGATGTCACCAGGTGTAGAACTGACAACAGGGTCTGGTGGTGGGATGTCACCAGGTGTAGAGCTGACAATGGGGTCTGGTGGGGGGATGTCACCACGTGTAGAGCTGACAATGGGGTCTGGTGGTGGGATGTCACCAGGTGTAGCACTGACAACAGGGTCTGGTGGTGGGATGTCACCAGGTGTAGAACTGACAACAGGATTTGGCACTGGGATGTCACCAACCAATCAATGTGTTACATCGCAGCTTCTGGACCTTCCAGAGTCTACTGTTGGCCATATCTTATTGAAGAAAGAGACCATCTGGTGTGTGCGGTGCTGCCATGTTCAGGGAGACATCGTAAACTGACAGAACGACGGCAACGAAGCCTTGTACGAGCTGTGAAGAAATCACACACATCGTTTGCCCTCGCTCAAGAGGTCTCACAGGCCATTGGAACTTTCATTAGCACCAGAACCATCCGTAAGGAACGGCATGTGATATGTGACTGCCAGTGAAGTTTGGAGAAGGTCCTGCTATGGTGTGTGGGGTTTCTGCTGGGAAGGGCTAAGGCCATTAGTTTTAGGAAAGTCCATCCTCAACCCCAATAGATACACAGACAATCCGGTCAATGTTGCATCACCCACCATGTGGCAATACTTTGGTACAGCTCTGTGTCTCCACCAACATGATAAGCACCATGTCATACAGCACACGGGATTGAAGTTTGGTTTGATGGGTAGTACATCTGCAAACTTCATTGGCCAACCAAAAGTCTTTGGGGCAAACTAGAACGCTGTATCTGTGCACGCTTAACACGCCCATCATCCCCCACATCACTATCTGAAGCTCTCCTCAAGGAATGGATGCAAATCCCTCCACAAATCTATTGGAATTTGGTGGAAAGCTGCTACTGTGGTCATTGAGGCAAAAGGTGGCCCAACACCATAATGCAAAATGTGAATAAATCGAATTTCATCACCTATGTGCATTCAAATACGTATATCTCTTTTCTTGTGCCACTGTCCCTCTCTAACAGGCACATATTCCCCAGGACATGTCTCATACGGCCCCCCAAGCCAACTCCTCACTCTTTTGGCAGTTCTCTCTCCCGACAATGCAGCCTCTCTAAAGTCTCAGTACCGTTGGAATTTTCTCTCCAGCTTGCAACTCTCTGTGATCTCCAGTCCTCCAGATCTCCCACCTGACCTCTGCAGTTAATGGGAAGTCACATACAACACTCCATTGAGAAATACACAAACTGCAGTAATTTATGGTGGGCAGTATATGCTGCCCCTATACCATGCAGATTATATAACTATAGGAACCATAACAGAGCTCATTACAGCACAAACTCCAATCTGGGCTTCTTCCTTCCAGGAGCACCAGCGTTGCGTCCGGCTGCTCCTGACTGTGCAGTGCCTGTTCATTAGAACAATTCCTGACATCCTCCTCTGACCCCTTTTGGTGACGAGTTGTTTTCCATCTAAAGAATTTCTTTTTACTGTATGTTTTTTCCAGATCATGCCATTCTGAGTGTACCGCCACATGAGAACCCCTTCCCCGCGGATGGCAGTGAAATCCTGGCTAGTTTAGCACAAATGACAGTCTTCACCTGTACTTCAGGTGTACATAATAAGATACAAGAGGATGGGACACGTGAATCGGTCTTCTCTGGGGGTAATACTGTGGTGGGCATTACTGGGGAAGCAAAGGCGGAATATTTATTGTGAGGGGCATTTCTTGGGGTACTAATGGGCAATCTGTTCTGTATGGGGCATCACTGGAGGCAATAATCTGAGATTGTTTCCAAGAGGGGGCTGTGTGCCACACAAAGAGGGCACTATGACAATGTGTGAGGGCACAAACAGATACTATTACTGTATGGGGCACTTAGGTGATACCATTTCAAGGACTAGATAATTCAATGGCAACATCACTGGGAGAATCAGTCAGCCCTTGCGTGTGTTAGGGGCTTTCAAACAAATTTAGTTTTCCTTCCTGCATAGCACTGGTGAAACTTTAAGGGGGAACATAAGGGGTTAAATTTGTTTTTGATATACTTGCCAATACATGGGCAGAAGAACCTTTAGAGACCGAGATCACATGATTGTGAAAATACTAACGTTCAGAAAGTCACTCACTAGCTCTGAGTGCTGGGGCTCTGCATGAGGACACGGTGGCCATCTTGACCCATAGATTTGAGTGGTGTGTGTGTGGCAGTAGCTGCTTGACAGAGGCAGAGAGAGAGAGAGACTCTAGACCAGTGTGTGGGCAGCAGCAGTGTGAGAGGTGCATGCAGCACTGTGAAGATGTGGCGGCATGACCAGTCCAATGACTTTAGTGTGCACACACTATGGATAGTGTAGCGAGTCAGCTAGTGTCATGGTGGCTACAATTCATAACCCACATTCGGCTGCACTACAGTAAAGTTATGTGATGCTCTCTGCTCCTCGGTTGATGTTACAATGTAGCGTGGTGCAGGTCTCTCCATGGGAAGGTTTTCCATAAGTCAGGAAGTGGTTAAAATCAAAACTTACTTTTATACTTTTATTGAAGCTTCAGATAAACAAGGTGACTGTCCATAGAGGTCATTTCCATACATCTGGGCTCAGCATTGGTGACTGGTGATACCGCTGGTCCTACACAAAACTTCCTGTAACTTGTACAAAGATGGTGAGTCAGCATTGAACCCTAAGGCCGCCTGCAGACGAGCGGGTCGGATCCGGCGGCGAGAATTCTCGCCGCGGGACCTGACCTGAGCGCCTGCAGAGACAAGCGCGTACTCACCCGCGCCCGGCGGCCCCGGCTCTTTCATGTGCCGGCTGACGGGCAGCCGGCGCATGCGCAGACCAGAGCAGGCGGCCGGGTGAGTGACGTATCTGAGCCCCGCACAAAAATAGGACATGCAGCGGTTTGTTTGCCGCGCGACATTTCGCGCGGCCAAACCGTGGCCGTCTGCATAGGAGTGCGTATTGTAATGCACTCCTATGCAGGCTTTGAGCGGCGGAAATCCCGCGGGAAATCCCGCCGCGGGATTTCCGCCCGTGTGCAGGCGGCCTAACTCTCATGCAAGCTATTGGGCCCATTTAACACTTCTCCCCACAGACCAACCATCTGGATCCACCTTAAAGATCCAGCAATACATAATAGTGTGTTTCCCCGAAAATAAGACCTACCTCTAAAATAATCCCTACTCTTATTTTCAGGGGAGGGGGGGCTTGGAATATAAGTTTTACCCTGAAAATTAGCCCTAGCTACACTACTTGAAAATAAAATCTATACATTACCTAGCAAGAGCTGTTCTGGTCTCTCTCACTGATGCCCAGATTTCCACCAGGCTTGCTTACAGTTCTCAGCCGCCGACATAAGATCGCTTGCTGGTAATGGGGTTTGTAAACCCCGCCTCCAGCAAGTGATTGCTCTGATTGGGTTTCGAGCACCGCGGCTCAGCCAATCACTGCAGTGCTTAAAGAACTAATCACAGCCATTGCATTGAATAGCTGCTAGGTAAGCATGATAAGGCACACCCCGAAAATAAGGTCCTGTGCCTCTTTTGGGGCAAAAATTAATATAAGACAGGGTGTTATTTTTGGGGAAACACGGTACCTACTGCCATTAAATGACCTGTACAATGCCTCATAACTAATATAGACAGGCTCAGTAGATGGTACACCAAAATATGAAAGGGACCAACAACTTTATTTTTTCTTTTCAGCTGAAAATGAGGTTTCCTATAAGACACCTTCCCAAACAGAGGAGTAGCAGAAGTATTACAGATAAGTGCTATATAAAGCAAACATAAGTGTGTGAGCTGAGAGAGTGTACGGGGCTGGCTTCTAAGTGTACTGTACTCTAAGTGTGCTGTGTCTTAAGTGTGCTGTGTCTTAAGTGTGTGACTTGGGATTAGTGACTTTGGATTCAGGGACTTTGGAAGAGTCACTTGTATTTAATGAATGCTTATCTATTTAAATTTTTGCATATATTACTTTTATGCAATTTATCTGTGCAATCCCCATTTAGAATGTGCTTTATAATCGACAGTGCCATCCAGTGTACATCTTGTGCCATGTATACAGTCCTTGAACAGCCACTTGACAGTGCATACTGCTGTATGAGATGGGAGCGTGTTGCGCATTTGGAAGCCCTGATCCTGGATCTAAATGAGAAGCTTGCAACACTGAGATCCATTGACAATATGGAATGGAGTTTGCTGCTCACTGAGCCCTTGCTGGGGTAGAGTGGGGGTGGATGGTAGTTTGGGTGAGCAGGTGACAGAGTGAGGGGTAAAGGGAAGAGAACCAGGGAGGCTAGTCCTAAACTGGCACACTCGAAACAAGTTTGCAAAGTTAGTAGATGAGGGGGATGGGGCCTCTGACCGCCAGGGGGATGTCTGCTCCAGTGAGAAGGAGTATAGGAGTGCAGGGCAGGCTAGACTGGTCCTGCTAGTGGGGGACCCAAATATTAGGGGGACAGAAAGGGCAATCTGCCACAAAGATCGGGATCGTCGACTTCCTGATGGGCACATCGCGGATTGAATTGACTTATTACTGGGAGGGGCTGGTGAGGATTCAGCGGTCTTGGTACACATTGCTACAAATGACAAAGTTAGAGGTAGGTTGAAGGTCCTTAAAAATGATTTCAGGGAACTATGATGCAAGATCAGGGCAAGGACCTCCAAAGTAGTATTTTTTAAAATACTATCTGTACCACATGCCACACCAGAAAGGCAACGGGAGATTAGGGAGGTAAGCAAGTGGCTCTGGAGTTGGTGCAGGAAGGAGGGATCTGAGTTTCTGGAGAACTGGGCTGACTTTGCTGTCAGCTACAGGCTCTACCATAGGGACAGGCCACATCTTAATGGGGAGGGGCAGCTGTGCTGCGGGATAAGATGGCTAGAAGTTTGGAGGAGTGTTTAAACTAGGGACTGGGGGGAAAAGGCAACCAGAAAAATAGGGGGGAAGGCAGTGGAGACAGTGACCTGGTACTAAGTAAATGGGGGAAAATGGAATGGAAATGGGGGTGGATGGTGGGAGAAAAGTTAATAGGGGTACAGTTGATTTGAAAAATAACCAAAAACCTCTAAACTGTATTGTGATTAATGCTAGAAGTCTGACCAATAAGTTTGATGTGGCGATGGCAAACTCACTAAAAGAGTACAAGAGGGGCCTGGACGCCTTTCTTGAGTGATACAGTATTATATCACTGATTACTTCAGAAGGGTCGGTGATTATTCCGACTGCCAGATTGGAGTAGGGAAGGAATTTATTTTCCCTTAAATGGGAAAAATTGGCTTCTACCTCATTGGGTTTTTTTTGCCTTCCTCGGGATCAACATTGAAGGGGAAGGGGGGGGGGGGGGGGGGTAATAGGCTGAACTGAAAGGACATAGGGCTTTTCTTTTAGCCTTACATACAATGTTGCTATTATACTGTAATAATAAACATTTTGGTAAAATATTTCAATTACCTATCAAATTATTGTTATATTAAACCATTTTCATAAAGCACTTCTATACAATAACAAAATATTAATTACCACGGCACAACAGTTGGGCTTACAGTGGCACTTAGGCCCAAAACACAAGAGTAGTTGCGAAGATCAGTTAAAACTTTAAAAATATGAAGGCCAGACACCTTTCCTGTGTTTTGTTTGTACAACATTGACTATGATGGAGGAGCTCGGACTAAGGCCTTATGCACACGGCTGTGACAGGCTTCGCAAGCGGAATACCGCAGCGGAGTCCGTCATGGCGCCCTCCCAAAGACCCCATACTTACCTCCAGATCCGCTGCCTGAAGTCCCGCATGACGCAGTGTCATACGACGTGGCCGGCGGTGGGCACGGTGCGTATTCACGCTATACTTCCTTTGCGCTACAGCGGAAGTATAGCGTGACGGGCGGCTTCCATTGACTACAATGGAAGCCGTCCGCACGTATACCCGAAGGAAATAGGACATGCTGCGGAATTCCGCAGCATGTACATTGAGTTTTAGGTTCAATAGAACCTAATAGCTGCAGTGAAACGCCGCGGAAATCTGGGCGTGGGCACTAGGCCTTAGGGAGTATTTCCCAGTGACACGGAGCTCCTAAATTCAGTGATGATCTCTGGCACCTACGGTGCATTAGGCCGTGAGGTTGAGACGCGGCAGACCTTCGGTAATACGGAGTACACTGATGAGTGCGAAGTACCACGAGGACAACGGTTGGTGATGATGGATATAAGTATCAGTATGAAGTAATCCCCTTATGTATAATAGACATGATGGCAAGAGACACCGAGGGACATAGAGGGGATGCATCCTGCACCTTTGGCGCACTGATCCCGCTTCTGCGGAGTACAGAGACTGTTCTATGGAGACATATGTTATAAGTATGAGATTCCGGTTAATTATATGTAACGTTAAACATATTTGCCCCCCCCTCCCGTGGAGCGACACAGAATTCCAGTTTGTTTAGTGAAGTTCGGATTTTATGAAATGTGCCGCGTCCGTCTATCACCGCCGCGCCATACATAACACCACCACGTGCTTCAGAACTGGAGGTCGCAAACCCCATGAATGACCGAATCTGCAGAGGATCCTGACGTCACTTGTTGGGAAAACCCGTATGACCAGTTATACTGAATGCAGTTATCTAGTTTGGAAAGCCATTTTTGGGGCTGAATAATGAATTCTAAGGATCCAGCTCATCAAATCACAGAAGTCTGAGTGGATGTGATGTCGCCTCTGTTACAAGATCTGAATTAAGCAGGTAAAATGTGCACATTGTGGAAAATCCCTCTGACCTGACTAAAATCATCAAATCACATGGATTATATGTAAAATGTTAGTTATCACTTCTATACAAATACACTGGTGTGTTCTGGAACGAGACGCCTTACCCTGGTATACACAAACAGCAACAGCACCACCTACAGGTAGAGGGCTGACATGACAGGGCTTATATCACAGAAAGACCAGCGGTAATTATAGAAGCTTTTTCTTTATTATTCTATGGAAAAGAAATAAAAGGTTGGCAGGGATATCAAATCAGCATGCAAATATAAATATACCACTAGGGGTAGTCCTAAATAATATCATGTCACCTGCACCTCTTAGGCCTCATGTCCACGGGGAAAAGAAGAATTAAAATCCGCAGCGGATTTTAACTCTTCTCCTGCCCACGGATCCGCATCCCATAGGGATGCATTGACCACCCGCGGGTAGATAAATACCCGCGGATGGTCAATAAAAGTGATTTAAAAAAAAAACGGAGAATGAAAAAATCCGGACCATGCTCCATTTAGGTGCGGGGCTCCCGCAGGCTTCTATTGAAGCCTATGGAAGCTGTCCGCATCCGCGTGAGACCAAAATCGGAATTTACCTACCTGCTCCGGATCTTCCCTTCGCCGCGGCTTCATCTTCTCTCCGTCGCGGCTGGATCTTTTTTCTTCGGCCCGGCACATGCGCGGGGCACGCCACCGACGTGCCCTGCGCATCCGCCGGGCCGAAGAAAGAAGATCCAGCCGCGACGCAGAGAAGATGAAGCTGCGGCGAACGGAAGATCCGGAGTGGGCGAGAGGTGAGTTTATTCTTATTTTTATGCCTCATGTCCGCGGGGCAGGAGGGACCTGCTGCGGTATTCTACATGGAGAATCCGTAGCGGGCCTGATTTTCCCCGTGGACATGAGGCCTTAGGTGCGGGTCTCCCGCAGGCTTCTATTGAAGCCTATGGAAGCCGTCCGGATCCACGGGAGACCTAAAATAAGAATAAACTTACCCGCAGCGGACCGGGCAGATCTTCCCTTCTTTGCGGCCGGATCTTCTTTCTTTGGCCCGGCGGATGTACCCGGCGCATGCGCGCGGCATGCCACCGACGTGCCAAGCACATCCGCCGGCCGAAGAAAGAAGATCCGGCCGCGAAGAAGAGAAGATCTGCACGGACCCTTGCGGATAAGTTTATTCTTATTTTCAGCGCTCATGTCTGCGGGGCAGGAGGGACCCGCTACGGATTCTCCATGGAGAATCGGTAGCGGGCCTGATTTTCCCTGTGGACATGAGGCCTTACTGTAAAAAAAGCAAAAACTCTTATTGTTGCCCTGATCCATTCTCATCTACTGCAGCTCACTACTGATCAGTCTTCTCACTAAACTCTCCCCTTTCCAGCTTATCCAGCAGCCAGACGTATCCATCTGTATTAGGCTTCATTTACGCAAGCGTTTTTATGCAGCTACTTAGCTGCATTTTTAGGTCGGCCAAAAATCGCGACAATCTAAAGCATTGGGCTCCAATGCATTCGTTTAGATGAGCGATTTTAAGCCACGTAAAAACGTTGTGCCGGAAAAAGGAACACATACGTGACCGAAATTATACGCGGTCAGAAAAGATAGGTCTATCGGTATCTTTCCACCGATATACGCTGACGGCTCCCATAGACTCCTATGGGAGATGGATAAAAAGGGAGGGGGAGACAGTTCAGCGGCATCCAACGAATGAAAAGCTTGCAGGTGCCTCTATTAAGGTATTGGATGTCATTCCGAGGATTTATGCCAGGCGAATTTTTTCGCAAGCACGTTGCACTTGGTAGTGTGAATCACTACATAGATGTCTTCACCCTGTGCCAGTCACTACACTTGTTCTGGATGCTATATTCTCCAGCAGGTTCTGAGGGTATTCTGTAGCTTCCTAATTATGTAGTATGGCATGTGCACGCCTTGTAATAACCAGTCAGACACAAGCTACTAGTCTCGGATCTAAACTGGATCTGGGCGGTACATTGCTCAGACCCTCACTTTATTGAAACACATAATACCTGCCCTTTATGGGCGCATAGCATATTACATCAATAGCATATTGTATTTTCATTCGTTGGGCCATATAGAATCCCCCGCCTCCCCCCACAGCCCTCTCAGGTCCAGTGTATAAGCCAGTCTTTGTCTCCTCAACAAGTGGTCAGGCAAAAATCAGCTTCTTTGTCTCAGAAGTTGAGGGTGGGGGAGGCCTGGGGAAACACCCAGGATTCACTTTCAATCTTAAAGTACAGCAATGTGATTTTAACCCTTAAGAGGCTGCAAAGTGGCTTTACATTAGGCTAACGTTATAGCACACATCTTTCACCATGTCATTGTTCATCAATTACCATAATGAAATTGTGTGGCCATTAGCCTCTACAGAGTTAAATCACTACAGCTGCGTAATACATCTAGTTTATACAAATCAATAGACATTTTATGCTAACTTATCATCATGTCTACTACACACTGAAGCCTCCATCCTGTGCCAATCACTACACTGATGCCTCCATCCTGTGCCAGTCACTGTACTGATGGCTCCACCCTGAACAAGTCACTACACTGAAGGCTCTACCCCTCTCCAGTCACTGTACAGATGTCTCCATCCTGTGCCAGTAACTACACTGATGTTGCCGGTATTATTGTATTCTGACGCCACTGGAAGTATGGTTGGAGAGTAGGTGTAGGCAGTTTGACAACCTAGTAACGCCTACACTTCGTGATTGGCTGCTGGAGGCTGTAAGTGTAGCCAATGGGTTGCTAGGCTCTTGAGACCCTACTTCCGACTCACTGGAAATGGCAGTGAGTGTTGATGACATGACAGTGCTATTGGTGTCCCTGCTATGCAAGCCATGTGCGGTAGTGATGTTGACTTATGTTACGGCCCCCTACTGTTAGCGCTGTCCTGTCGGTCTGTCTAAACTCCTGTTCCGCTGCACCGCAGCCCAAGTAGCGGGGACAGAAAGCGGGAAGACTGACAGTGGGGAAAAGCGGACTGACCTGAATCGACGCAGAACTGTGCTGTCCTGTCGCCCTCTGTTCAGCGGAGAGTGACACCAGGGGAAAGCACAGTGAGCCGAACTGCCGCTGGAGAGGACGTGACAGCGGCGGTGACTGCAGGACAGGAGCTTCCAGAATTACAGCACCGCACTTGCCAATTACACAAGTGAGAGGGCCAAGAAGACTAAGGCCTCATGTCCATGGGCAAATTATGAATTAGGATCCGCAGCTGATGACCTGCATGCGGATCCGCATCCCATAGGGATGCATTGACCACCCGCGGGTAGATAAATACCCGCGAATGGTCAATAAAAGTGATTTTAAAAAAAATGGAGCATGAAAAAAAATGGACCATGCTCCATTTTCGTGCGGGTCTCCCGCTGGGACGGCTCCCGCAGGCTTCTATTGAAGCCTATGGAAGCCGTCCGGACCCGCGGGAGACCTAAAATAAGAATATACTTACCTGCTCCGGATCTTCCCTTCACCGCGACTTCATCTTCTCTCCGTCGCGGCCAGATCTTTTTTCTTCAGGCCAGCGCATGCACAGGGCACGCAACCGACGTGCCATGCGCAACCGCCGGGCCGAAGAAAGAAGATCCGGCCGCGACGAAGAGAAGATGAAGCCGCAGCGAAGGGTAGATCCGGAGCGGGGGCGAGAGGTGAGTTAATTCTTATTTTTATGCCTCATGTCCGCGGGGCAGGAGGGACCCACTACGGATTCTCCATGGAGAATCCGTAGTAGGCCTGATTTTCCCTGTGGACATGAGGCCTAACAGGAGGCAGGAGGGTAAGTCAGCAGCTAGCAGAGGGGTGACACAATTACAGCACCGCAGGCAGAAGGGGAAACCCCGGTCAGTATCAGCGCCACTGTTCCTGCACTCCCGTCAGGAGCGTGCCGCTGCCATAGATGAAACGGCAATGGAGCTGCTAGGCCTACTTTGCTGCTGGTGTTCCTCATCAGGGTCCCTGTTGCCCTCGCGGAGCCCGGTTGCCCTCCACAATGTGCTGACAGCTCTAAGTATGTTTCCCAGCCAAAGTATCTTTGAAGCCAATCGGGAGCTAGGGGTTTGACATGGGCATTCCTCTATTTAAGGGCTGTCAAACCCTTAGCTCCCAGTGGCGTCAAGATACAATAATACCAATGTTGCCACCATGTGCTCATGACTACACTGATGGCTCTACCCTGTGCCATTTACTACACTGATGCCTCCACCCTGTGTCAGTCACTACACTGATGGCTCCATCCTGTGCGTGTCACTACATTGAACATTCACTATGTGTCAGTCACTGTAATGATGTCCCCACCCTCTCCCAGTCACTGTGTTACCATGCAGTGGTTGTGGCTCCTCCCGAGGCGGCGGTGTGCTGGGTTCTGCAGTCAGGGCGCAGCCCCAACGACTTGTGGTCTGGCTGCTGGGGGAGTGGGGCCGGTGTGGTGCTGGTGGCTTGCAGCGAAGTGCGCACGTACCTGGGAGTGCAGCTGCCGTGCACGAGCTCCCTTTTGATGTGCTATGGGAAGCTGGCTGTCTCCCTCTCTCCGCCTCTGGGCGGAGGCTTCTGTTGAAAAGTCTGGCAGTGACTGCAATCACTGCCAGTTATAGGTTTCTCTCAGGTTGCTAGCTAGTCTGCATCTGTAGGTCTCCTGCCTCTGTCAGCTTATCTGCTATTTTGTTACCATCTGCCAGGTTGTTCCATCTGCCTCGGTACTATCAGTATTGTTTCGTGTTGGTATTTTTTCATCTGCCTGTCCTGTTGGTAGTCTACCCATTTCATCCAGGTACGCCAGCGCTCCTTCTCGGTCCCTAGATAGCGTAGGGACCGCCGCCCAGTTGCCCGTCTGGGGTTAGCCAGGAGTGAAGGCAAGTAGGCAGGGACAGAAGTTACGGGTAAGATCCAGGACAACACGGGCTGGCGTATCCAGGGTAGGTTACTGTAATATAATAACTGGCCCTTAAAATTGCTCAGCGGGTTTTGTTTTTAGTCTCCCATGGAGGCCATGAGTACCCTTGCAAATCAGTTGCAGGAGTTAATGGTCATGATCCAAGACCTGTCTGGTCATATGGTGGCCCAAGAGCAGCGGGAGTCAGTGTATGTTTCTGCTGCCCCTTCTATTGTGGGAGAGCCGGACATCGTGTAGCGACCTGTCCTCTGAACTGTCTACAACATCAGTCCGAAACGGCAGAAAACTTGAGATCCTAGGCGACTGTCGGGGAGGTCACCTAGGATCACACGTACTCTCTAAGTTATTGGTGCCCTGTCATATTGGCTTCTGGAATTTCACTCGGTCCAGTCAGGCTTTTATTGATTCAGGTGCTGCCGCTAATTTGGTTAGTCAAAGCTTTGTCAGACCCCTGATGGCTGAGTTCTCGGCATTGGAGATGCCCATACACTTCACTAGCATTCATTCCACCCCTCTGTCTGCGGGTGTTGTCCAGTGGAGGACTTCCATGTTACAGTTCACTGTGGGTGCTCTCCATTCTGAGAATCTGTCGTTCTTAGTAATGGAGAGGATGTCTGTTGATGTTGTGCTAGGTATGCCCTGGTTGGCACTGCATAATCCCTGATTTGATTGGTCCACTCGGGAATTGACACATTGGGGGTTGTCCTGTCATAGTCACTTAGCTACTATACCTATGTGTTCAGCAGGTGCCATATTTATTCCCAAGTCTTTGTCTGATTTCCATGACGTATTTTCCAAGAAATGGTCTGAGGCTTTGCCTCCCCATAGGGAGTGGGACTGTGGTATTGATTTGATCCCCGACAGTCCCATCCCTAGGGGAGCCATTTTCAATTTGTCGGGGTGTGAGCACGAAGCCCTTAAGTCTTACATCTAAGAGTCTCTGGCCAAACGACACATCAGGCCGTCCAGGTCCCCGGCCAAGGCAGGTCTCTTCTTTGTAGAGAAGAAGGATGGGACATTGAGGCCTTGTGTGGATTATCGGGCTTTGAATAAAATTACTGTGAAGAACCAGTGCTCCTTGTCCTTGATTCCTGACTTATTGAATCAAGTGGTAAGGGCCCACTGGTTTTCCAAATTGGACTTAAGGAGGGGCGTACAATTTAATTTGCATCCGAGAAGGGGATGAGTGGAAGACTGCATTCAACACCCTATTAGGACATTTCGAATGTCTGGTCATGCACTTCGGACTTTGTAATGCCCCCGCAGTGTTTCAGGGATTTATGAATGCAGTCTTCCATGACTTCCTGGGGGTATTCTTAGTCATATATCTCAATGACATTCTAGTGTATTTTCCAGACTGGGATTCTCATGTGCGGCACCTGAGGCTGGTTCTGACCTGTATGCCTGAGTACCTACTTTTTGTCAGGTTGGAGAAGTGCAATTTTGGTACTAAATAAGTGTCTTTCCTTGGTTATGTGATTTCATCCACGATGATTCAAATGGAGTCTGATAAAGTGGCAGCAATCTGCCAATGGGTCAGACCGGATAACCTGAGTTCTCTCCAGCGATTCCTAGGGTTCGCAAATTTTTACTGTATATTCATCAAGATTTATTTGATTATTGCGCAACCCCTGACCGATCTTACCAAGAAAGGGGCCGACTTGGTAAGATGGTCGCCAGAAGCCTTAGAGGCTTTCGGTCATCTCAAAAGGGCATTTACTGCTGCTCCGGTACAAGTACAGTCTGGCGCGGTGACCGTTCTTCATTGAGGTCGATGCGTCTGAGGTGGGGCTGGGGCTGTATTGTCTCAGGAAATCAGTGGGAGAGCAGGGTATAGCCCATGCACGTTCCTCTCGCGGAAGTTCAGTTCGGCGGAATGGAACTACGACGTGGGTAATAGTGAGTTATTGGCGATTAAGTGGGCTCTAGAAGAGTGGCATCACCATCTTGAGGGGGCAAGGCATCCCATTACCGTGTATACTGATGATAAAAACTTGGTATATCTCGCCAATGCTAAGAGACTCACAGCTCGCCAAGCTAGGTGGGCATTGTTTTTCGCCAGGTTTAACTTTATCGTTACTTATATTCCAGGGGAGAAGAACGTGAAGGCGAATGCTCTCTCATGGAGTTTCGGTTCGCTGGAAAGTGAGACAGTGGCTCCCAAGAATATTTAGTCACCTGGGTGGTGGTGGCAGCTGTAGAATCTGATCTCGTCCCTTGTCTACAAAATTATCAGCAGGACGCTCCCTCGGGGGTGCCAGAGGGCAGATGGTTTGTGCCAGAGACCTTGCGTCTCAGGGTCATTGAAGAGTGTCACTCATCTGTGCTCGCAGAGTTCAGGGGACTCTGGATCTTTGTTCTAGACACTACTGGTGGCCAGGCATTTCTCAGGAGGTTGGCGACTTTGTTAAAGGATGCTCTGTCTGTGCACGCAGTAAAAGTCGTCGTCTGGAGGGACCTTTACCGGTGCCTTCTCGTCCGTGGACGCATTTATTGGTAGATTTTATTACCGATCTACCTGAGTCTCAGAAGTTCACCACGATCCTGGTTGTTGTAGACCGCTTCTCAAAAATGGCTCATTTCGTGGCGCTAAAGAAGTTACCTACCGCGATAGAATTTTCCAAGATTTTTAGTAAAAGAAGTCATTCGTCTACATGGGGTTCCCGAGAACATTGTATCTGATCTCGGGGTTCAGTTTGTTGCACAATTCTGGCGAGCCTTCTGTAGAAACCTGGGAACGTCGCTTTCCTTCTCGTCAGCATTCCACCTGCAAACTAATGGTCAGACTGAGCGGAAGAACCAGGATTTGGTGCAATATTTACCGTTGTTTTTTTTAGCGAAAGGGCTCATCAGTGGGCAGAATTCCTGCCGCTGGCAGAGTTTTTCACTAAACAACCGTACTTGTTCTTCCACTGGGGTGTCTCCATTCCATTGCGTATAAGGCCAGCATCCCCACTTCCTTACAGCTATCTCTACTCCGTCTGCCTGTCCTGCAGCTGATATCGCCACAGATGCGTTGCAGGGAGTATGGAGGGAGGTACAGAAGAATCTGGAAGCAACGGGGGCTCTTATGCAGTTGCGTAGTGGGAAGAGTCTGTCGGGGTCTCAACCTTACAGGATGGGACAGAAGGTATATTTGTCGTCTAGAAATCTCAAATTGAAGGTTCCATCTTTAAAACTGGCGCCACGTTACGTGGGTCCCTTTGTCACTACGTGGGTAGTAAATCCGTTTGCTTATGAACTTGAATTGCCAGCTACTTGGAGGGTACATAGGGTTTTTCACAAGCCGTTAATGAAACCTTTTGTCCTTACACTGATTCCTCCACCCTGTGCTAATTTCTCCATCATGTGCCAGTTACTACACTGATGCCTTCACCTTGTGCCAGTCACTACACAGATGCCTCTACCATTTGCGAGTGTAGTTGCCCAAAACACCTATTTCTGGCCCCTCCATAATTGTCATTTCTTTGATGTGGATGCACTGTGCAAAGTGTCTTGTCTTCTGTTATGTGTATTCCACAGCTGCAGCATGCAAGAGGTTAATGTATGAAAGTGACTGGGATATGTCTGGAAAAGTATCAATATCTGTCATGTGATATCTGTACCCTATAAATGTGAGTGATTGGGGTGTGGTTGGCAGTTCTTGATCTTCAACGGTTGAGAGAAGAGTGAGAGTGCCTGCCACATGGGGGTACCTTTAACCCTCATGTGGTGAAGTGATGGAAGAGGAGGAAAGGTATCCTGAGGCCTTCCATGCCAGGAGCCACTTCCGAGGAGAGAGAAAGGTGAGAAGTCCGCCATGCAGAGGTTTCTACCAGAGTGCAGAGTGAGTGTCAGTGGAGTGTTCTCTTTCCCCCGTCCTCCTCCAGAATGTTCCCTGTTCAGGAGTGGAGCAGTGTAGATAACTGGACCTCAGGCCCAACATCATCCTGAGTTATCCTTCCTGACCTAGCACTACAACTTGTCATTCCTGCATGTGTGAGTAAGCTATATTCTACTGAATCTTCTACAGTAAAGTTTCCAGTCACTGCCCATTCCCAGTGATTGAGGTATTCAAGTTTACCAGTGTGTGGACTCTCTTTATTCATCTAACAGATAATCTACTGCGAGAAAGTAACAGTGGCGTCACGCGTGACAGCTTCACATCCACAACATGTCCCAGCGTTACCCGGAAGAGGCCTAGTGGTGCCTTGGCTGAGGTTTTGTGCGTTCCTCCCGAGGATGGGGGGAAAGGAGTCTGGTGGAGCCACCTTGACAAGTGCCAACTCTACCCCACCAGCTCCCCAGTGTGGGCATACTACGGGATGCTGCACCAGTTACTACATTTATGCCTCTACCCTGTGCTAATCACTACACTGAGGTCTCCACAATGTGCTAATCAATGCACTGAAGCATCCACTATGTGCCAGTCACTACACTGATGCCTTGACCTTGTGCCAGTCACCACACTTGTGCCTCCACCCTGTGCCGGTCACTACACTGATATCTCCACTCTATGCTAATCGCTACACGGATGTCTCCACCCTGTGCCAGTGACTACACTGATGCCTCCACCCAGTGCTAATCACTACACTGATGCCTCCACCATGTGCCACTCACTACACTGATGCCTCCACCATGTGCCACTCACTACACTGATCCCTCCATCCTGAGCTCATCACTACACTGATAGCTTAACCTGTGCTAATCATTACACTGATGTCTGCACACTGCACCAGTCACTACACTGATGCATATCCCTTGTGGCAGTCACTGTACTGATGCTTCTACCCTGCACCAGTCACTAGACTGATGGCTCCACCCTGTGCCAGTCACTACACTGATGGCTCCACCCTGTGCCAGTCACTACACTGATGGCTCCACCCTGTGCCAGTCACTACACTGATGGCTCCATCCTGTGCCAGTCACAGCACTTATAGCTCTACCTTGTGCCAATCACTGTACTGATGCTTCCAACCTGTACCAGTCACTACACTGATGCATCTCCCTCACTGTACTGATGCTTCCACCCTGCACCAGTCACTACGCTGATGGCTCCACCCTGTGCCCGTCACTAGAATGATTGCGCCACCCTGTGCCAGTCACCACACTGATGTCTCCACCTTGTACCAGTCAATACACTGATGGCTCCACCCTGTGCCCGTCACTAGAATGATTGCTCCACCCTGTGCCAGTCACCACACTGATGTCTCCACCTTGTACCAGTCACCACACTGATGTCTCCACCCTGTGCCAGTCACTACACTGATGCCTCTACCTTGAGCCAGTTGCTGTACTGATGCTTCCACTCTGCACCAGTCACTACACTGATGTCTCCATCCTGTGCTCAAATCTAAACTGATGCCTCCACCATGTGCCAGTCACTGCACTGTTACCTCCTCCCTGTGCTAATCACTACACGCATCTCTCCACCCTGTGCCAGTGACTACACTGATGCCTCCACCATGTACTAATCAGTACACTGATACTTCCATCCTGTGCTCATCACTACACTCATTACTCACCCTAGCCTCCACCTTGTGCTAGTGACTATACTGATGGCTCGTGCTAATCACTACACTGATACTTCCAGCCTGTGCCAATTATTACACAATTGCATTTAACTTGTGCCAGTCACTGCACTGATGCCTCCACCCTATCCCAGTCACTGCACTGATGTCTCCACCTTGTGTCAATCACTGTACTGGTGGCTCTACCTTTTGCTAATCACTACACTGATGTCCCCACCTTATCCCAGTCACTGCACTGATGCCTCCACCTTATCCCAGTCACTACACTGATGTCCCCACCTTATCCCAGTCACTGCACTGATGTCTCCACCTTGTGCCAATCACTGCACTGATGTCTCCACCTTGTGCCAATCACTGTACTGATGGCTCTACCTTTTGCTAATCACTACACTTATGCCTTTACCTTGTGCCAGTCACTGTACTGATGCTTCCACCCTGCACCAGTCACTACGCTGATGGCTCCACCCTGTGCCCGTCACTAGAATGATTGCGCCACCCTGTGCCAGTCACCACACTGATGTCTCCACCTTGTACCAGTCAATACACTGATGGCTCCACCCTGTGCCCGTCACTAGAATGATTGCTCCACCCTGTGCCAGTCACCACACTGATGTCTCCACCTTGTACCAGTCACCACACTGATGTCTCCACCCTGTGCCAGTCACTACACTGATGCCTCTACCTTGAGCCAGTTGCTGTACTGATGCTTCCACTCTGCACCAGTCACTACACTGATGTCTCCATCCTGTGCTCAAATCTAAACTGATGCCTCCACCATGTGCCAGTCACTGCACTGTTACCTCCTCCCTGTGCTAATCACTACACGCATCTCTCCACCCTGTGCCAGTGACTACACTGATGCCTCCTTCATGTACTAATCAGTACACTGATACTTCCATCCTGTGCTCATCACTACACTCATTACTCACCCTAGCCTCCACCTTGTGCTAGTGACTATACTGATGGCTCGTGCTAATCACTACACTGATACTTCCAGCCTGTGCCAATTATTACACAATTGCATTTAACTTGTGCCAGTCACTGCACTGATGCCTCCACCTTATCCCAGTCACTGCACTGATGTCTCCACCTTGTGTCAATCACTGTACTGGTGGCTCTACCTTTTGCTAATCACTACACTGATGTCCCCACCTTATCCCAGTCACTGCACTGATGCCTCCACCTTATGCCAGTGACTACACTGATGTCCCCACCTTATCCCAGTCACTGCACTGATGTCTCCACCTTGTGCCAATCACTGTACTGATGGCTCTACCTTTTGCTAATCACTACACTTATGCCTTTACCTTGTGCCAGTCACTGTACTGATGCTTCCACCCTGCAACAGTCACTACACAGATGGCTCCACCCTGTTCCAGTCACTGCACTGATGCCTCCACCCTGTGTCAGTGATTACATTGATGTCTCCACCCTGCAGCAGCCACTACAATGATGCCTCTCCCCTGTGCCAGTCACTACACTGATGCTTCCACCCTGCACCAGTCCCTATACTGATGGCTTCAACCTGTGCCAGTCACTATACTGATGGCTCCACCCTGTGCCAGTCACTACACTGATTGCTCCACCTGTGCCAGTCACTACACTGATGCCTCTCCTTTGTGCCAGTCACTTTTCTGATTGTTCCACCCTGTGCCAGTCACTACACTGATGGCTCCACCTTGTGCTAATCAGTACACTTGTAGTGGCCCAGCACACCATCCTGGTCCCCCCCATAAATGTCATACATGTTTGTCCTATGTAGATGCACTGTGCGACGCTTGTCCTGTCATATCCAGTGTGTGTGTTGCACAGCTTTGGCGCTTGAGAGGTAACAGTAATAAAATTACTGACTGCATATAGATGTATCAGTTTGTCTTGTCATGTGGTACAAGTGAGGCTATAAATGTGAGAGTATGAGAGCGGGGAAGTTGTCCATCTTCAAGAGTTCGAAGAGAATGCTAACACAGAGCCGCATGGAAGCACCTTCAGTTTCCATTTATGTGAAGATGGAGGAAGAGAAGCGACACCCCGTAGCGTTTGAATGTGGATGTGAGAGGAGTGAGTCCCTTTAACAGATAGAGAGAGAGAGATAGCCTAATACTTGAAGGGGTTGTCCCGCGAAAGCAAGTGGGGGTATACACTTCTGTATGGCCATATTAATGCACTTTGTAATATACATCGTGCATTAAAGGGGTTGTCCCGAGCCAAAACCGCAAAATTTTAAATCTGCACATTCCCCCAGTCACCCCCCGGCATAAAGCAGCCCTTTAAACCGTTTAAAAACCGCTTCCTACTTACTGTTGAGATGAAATAATAACTTATAAAGTTCAGCAGCTAAGATGGCGCCTGTGTTGTCCTGTCCCACGGTGCATCGTGCTTCCAGGAGGCCTTCATGCGCTCCAGCAGCAGCGGCGTTCTGGCTCCGCCCCCTTGTACGCATCATCACGTAGCTCCGCCCCCATCACATGTGCCGATTCCAGCCAATCAGGAGGCTGGAATCGGCACATGTGACGGGGCGGAGCTACGGGATGGCGCGTACAAGGGGGCGGAGCCAGAATGCCGGCTCGTGCCGGAGCGAAGAGATGGCAAAAGACCCTTCTGCGCAAGCGCGTCTAATCAGGAGATTAGACGCTGAAATTAGACGGCACCATGGCGACGAGGACGCTAGCAACGGAACAGGTAAGTGAATAACTTCTGTATGGCTCATATTTAATGCATGATGTACATTACAAAGTGCATTAATATGGCCATACAGAAGTGTATAACCCCACTTGCTTTCACGGGACAACCCCTTTAATTATGAGCCATACAGAAGTTATTCACTTACCTGTTCCGTTGCTAGCGTCCCCGTCTCCATGGTGCCGTCTAATTTCAGCGTCTAATCTTCCGATTAGACGCGCTTGCGCAGTCCGGTCTTCTCCCTTCTGAATGGGGCCGCTCGTGCTGGAGAGCTGCTCCTCGTAGCTCCGCCCCGTCACGTGTGCCGATTCCAGCCAATCAGGAGGCTGGAATCGGCAATGGAACGCACAGAGCCCACGGTGCACCATGGGAGAAGACCTGCGGTCCACCGTGGGTGAAGATCCCGGCGGCCATCTTCGCAAGGTAAGTAAGAAGTCATCGGAGCGCGGGGATTCGGGTAAGTACTATCCAGTTTTTATTTTTAAACCCCTGCATCGGGTTTGTCTCGCGCCGAACAGGGGGGCTATTGAAAAAAAACAAACCCGTTTCGGCGCGGGACAACCCCTTTAAGCTCCAAGCAGCAACCCGTTCACACCACAGGCTTTTCCTGTGTGGCCATCTGTAGTTAGGATCACCACACAGAGGTACTTCATTGTGACACCCAGGCGTCTGCCACGCGGGGTATTTATTGGCTAAGCCTTCATGAGTAATTGTCTGCCAGAGTATCTGCGGAGTGACCCCTACCCCCCTCCTCCTCTGGAGTGCTCCCAATCCAGGACTGGTGACATACAGATAACGTGGACTGTAGGGCCGTATTTATCCTGTGTATCCTCCCTACCTCTGAGCTATAGTCTGTCACCCTTTAAAGTGAATTGTACCTGCATTACCTGTTATATAAGTTATTATTCCAGTAAAGGTTATACTGGACTTTAACCGTTCCTAGGGACCCGAGGTACTACACACAAGTTCATTTCTCCGCCGCATAGAATACTGGTGTGTGGGAACGGTGGCGTCACGGGTGATTTGTATTACTACTCCCCCCATCCTGTTTATTAGCATTCCCTATCATAGGGGTGTTGAAGCTAGCCTACAATTCTGCTCTGGCCTTGGCTGCGTGTCATCCCTCCGGGACCAGAGCCTGGTAACTGCCACCATGAGCAGCCAGCACTTATCCCACCCAGCTCTTCACGTTAGCCAGGTGCCCAGGGTCACCCCTCTGGAGTGCTACACACTGATGCCTCTACCTTGTGCCAGTCACTGTACTGATGCTTCCATGCTACAACAGTCACTACACTGATGGCTCCACCCTGTGCCAGTCATTACACTGATGGCTCCACCCTGTGCCAGTCATTACACTGATGGCTCCACCCTGTGCCAGATACTACACTGATGCCTCTACCTTATGCTTATTACCGTGTTTCCCACACACAGTGTCTTAAATACCCCGCCTCCAGGAAGCTAATGCTCTAATTGGTTAATCGATCTTCGCGTCAGCCAATAAGAGCCGGCTCTCAATTAGCCAATCACAGCCATTCAAGGACATCATGAATGAATAGCTTAGTAAAGGCGGGGTATTCAAGCACCGCTTCCAGGAAGAACTGCTCTGTCCGCTTGAAGGAGGAAGCGGCAGCCTGCAGCAGAGATGGAGACCAGCGCGAGGACTGGAACACCGGTGGTAGGTGAGTATTGTTTTTTTTAACATGTTGCCTAGCTAGGGCTTATTTTTGGGAGAGGGCATATATATCAAGCTTTCCATGAAAATTGGGGTAGGTCTTACTATTGGGGTAGGTCTTACTATTGGGGTAGGTCTTACTATCAGGGAAACACGGTACTACACTGATGCCTT
The DNA here is from genome assembly GCF_035609145.1 of Eleutherodactylus coqui. Taxonomy (NCBI): domain Eukaryota; kingdom Metazoa; phylum Chordata; class Amphibia; order Anura; family Eleutherodactylidae; genus Eleutherodactylus; species Eleutherodactylus coqui. The sequence goes on from NC_089842.1 coordinate 235,201,502, forward strand.
CACCTTGTGCATGTTACAAGACTGATGTCTCCACCCTCTGTCAGTCACTGTACAAATGCCACCATCCTGTCCCATTCACAACACTGATGCCTCTACCCTGTTAGTAAATTGATGGCTCGACCCTGTGCTCATCACTACACTGATGCCTCTACCCTGTGCCAGTGATTACACAAATGCCTTTACCTTGTGCCAGTCACTACACTGATGCATACACCCTATACCAGTCACTACAATGATGCCTCTACCTTATGCCAGTCACTGTATGGATGCTTCCACCCTGCACCAGTCACTACACTGCTGGCTCCACCCTGTGCCAGTAACTGCACTGATGCCTCCATCCTGTGCTCATCACAACACTGATGCCTCTACCCTGTGCCAGTTACTACCCTGATGGCTCGACCCTGTGCTAATCACTGCACTGATGCCTCCACCCTGTGCCAGTTATTACACAAATGCCTCTACCTTTTGCCATTCACTGTGCCGATGCTTTCACACTGCACCAGTCACTACACTGCTGGCTTCACCCTGTGCCAGTCACTGCACTGATGCCTCCACCCTGTGCCAGTCACTACACTAATGTCTCCACCCTGTACCACTTACTGCACTGATGCCTCCACCCTGTGCTAATCAATAAACTGATGCCTCCACCCTGTGCTAGTCACTACACTGATGCCTCTACCTTATGCCAGTCACTGTACTGATGCTTCCACCCTGTGCCAGTCACTACACTAATGTCTCCACCCTGTGCCAGTCACTGCACTGATGCCTCCACCCTGTGCCAGTCACTACACTGATGGCTCCACCCTGTGCTAATCAATAAACTGATGCCTTCATTCTGTACCGGTCACTGCAACATTGCCACTACCCTGTGGCAGTCACTGCACCCTTGCCCCCATGATTGACACAATTAATGATTGACAGCGTTCTTTGCATAAGTGTGCATACATAAATAGTATGTATGACTGATAGTGCTACCCACTGGACTCCTAAGGAGTAATATTTCTATTACATGTAATGCAATGACAGCACAGACCATTTTATTGTAGAAGCCATCAAAAGTTTATAAGTTCAAGTCCCAGTTGGGTACTAAATAAATGTAAAAGACAACTAAATACAATTTTTAAAAATGTAACAAATATACAGTACATGTGAAAAAAAAACAACTTTCCCCTCATTTACAAATAAAGGGGATAATAAGAACAAATAAGAAAAACTAAGTAAATAATAAAAAATGAACTTAATTGGTAACACCAAATTCCAAAAGGTCAGGATGAATAAAATATCACATCAACATGATAACAAAAAAACATACACAATGCTCCACAGAAAATGGAATTTGAAAAAAAAATTTAAATGTCATATTTACCCCAAAACGATACTAAAAAAAATACAGTTCAGCTAGGAACACCCCCCTCCCCCCACACACACACACAGTTCCGTTGAGGTAAAAAAAAAAAAAATCATGGTTGTCAGAAAGTAGTGACAAAAACAAATAAAAAGAAAAAGTTTTTGATTTTTCTAGGTGGTGAAACATAACAACAAGTATGTAAATTTGGGATCCCTATAGTCATACCGACCCGAAGAATAACGGCTCATTCAGACGTGTGTATAGCGGTCGGGTTTTTACGCCTGGACAATATACGCTGCCCCTCTCTGCAAGGGGAGGAGGCGGGACAGGAGCTAGTGCACTGAGCCCCAGCCCCCTCTCTGCCCCCTCGCCACTGTTTGCAATGAGAGTATTGCACCCTTAAAGGGGTTGTCCCGAGGCAGCAAGTGGGTCTATACACTTCTGCATGGCCATAATAATGCACTTTGTAATGTACATTGTGCATTAATTATGAGCCATGCAGAAGTTATAAAAAGTTTTATACTTACCTGCTCCGTTGCTAGCGTCCTCGTCTCCATGGTGCCGACTAATTTTCGCCCTCCGATGGCCAAATTAGCCGCGCTTGCGCAGTCCGGGTCTTCTGCAGTCTTCTATGGGGCTCCGTGTAGCTCCGTGTAGCTCCGCCCCGTCACGTGCCGATTCCAGCCAATCAGGAGGCTGGAATCGGCAATGGACCGCACAGAAGAGCTGCGGTCCACGGAGGAAGAGGCCATCTTCAGCGGTGAGTAGAGAAGTCACCGGAGCGCGGGGATTAAGGTAAGCGCTCCGGTGAGCTTTCTTTACCTCCCTGCATCGGGGTTGTCTCGCGCCGAACGGGGGGGGGGGTTGAAAAAAAAAAAAACCCGTTTCGGCGCGGGACAACCCCTTTAAAAAACAATGAAAAAACAAAAAGGGGGGGAAAAAAAACAACCAAAAATTGTCTGAGCCTCCTATTATCAAACAGAGATAAAATCAAGCAGAGCTTCCGAGTATCCAATGACCTTAATATAAAGAACTCACAAGTCATTTTTAGGGTGCAGCAGCCCAGGGAAGATGGAAAATTTATGGGTGTCGCTCAACTCCCCGATTGGGAAAAGAAAGCATGGAAGAAACTTTATTTCTGTAGGACTCTGCCTGGATTTCTTTGTATTCCCCCGGTGTCGTCCTCACATCTCAGGCAGTAATTCACCATTTGCCGGCACAAGCAGAATTTCGCTGTGCTGTAATTTGTTTTTCCGAGTGGCGCTGCAGAGCAGAGGGGATGCAGGATGGGAATGGGGGGGGGGGGGGGGAATGGGGGGGGGGAACCTGTAGAAGAATCACAGCTCCGACCTGATAGGGGAACCATAAACATCCTGTACGCCCCACATACTATCTCTGCCGTTTCCCCCATGTGCCGGGCTCCACACGCTGGAGGCTTACAGAAACTGTTCATTAACAACGCATTTAGCATCGCTTGTAATAACACGAGCCGTAATGAATTCATTTAGAAATCCCGCTGATGATGTCTTATGGCTTTGGAGAAGAATTCCACTTTAATCCAGCAATCTCTAATGCATCATTAACACAGCGGGACCGCTTCAGCTGCAACACCAGAGAAAACAAAGCAAAGAAAGTTGGAAGGCTGATTAACTCTTTCCCAACAATTAAAAGTTGAATTACATCATGGCTGAAGCGTGTTTTATCTAAAGGGTGGAGGGTGGAAATGAGATGGTGGGCACAGGGGAAGAGGAGGGCTGATATTTGACCCTTTGCAATCCAATTTTGAATTCAGGGTTTCCTAGAGAGTTCTCTTTTTCTGCCATTATACAATGGCGCCTTCTGCTGGCTAGAGCCAGTACTGCTGTATGGCACATGCTGGAGAGGATTCCGACAATAGAGTGGGCATTAATATACAGTAAGAATACCCTGCCGGATGTCTTCCGACATCGGAGCTGTACAGCCTTCAATCAGAAGGTCTTCAGACGTCAGACAGTGGATTGGAAAGGGTTAACCCCTTAGTGACTGTCAATACCCTTTTTTTTTTTTTTACAGTGGTCATTAATGGGCTTTAAACCTGCACATACATCTTTATAAGATTGGGACTTGTCTAAGGTGACCAGATTTTCCCAGAATCATCGTGGGACAGAGGGGTGTGGTCAGGGGCGGGGCTTATCACAACATATGATTTTACCTCCGTCGCTAAAAGTACAGGGCCGATTCAAGAAAAGACAGGGAGCGAATTCCGCAGCATTTCTGCATCCAAGAAACAGTCAAAATACATTGGTGTGGATATTGACTGGAAATCAGCAATGTATCCGCAGCTGATTTCATACTACGCGGCGCTCTGCCTCCACTCCTCCGAAGGCTTCCCGCTGTCAGCGCTCCCCGGCTTATGGTTTCCAGCGGGCCTCACCTGACCACCATCACCTGACCAGCGGTGCCGCACATGACCAGGATGCAGGAGACTGTAATCTGAGGAGCACCATGTGTAAACATCTCCTAAATCAGCTTGAGCTATGCTGCCATGTGCAGAGTTGCCTCAGTAGTAATAGTGACCCCATAAACCAACCCCAGTAGTAATAGTGACCCCCATAGTAGTCACAGCAATAATAGTGGCCCCTGCAGTAGCCCCAGTAATAATAGTGACCCCTCACAGGAAACCCAGTAGTAATTGTGACCCCCTCAGTAGCCCCAGCAATAATAGTGACCCCCACAGTAGCCCGAGTAGTAATAGTGACCCCCCATAGTAGCCCCAACAAGAATAGTAACCCCCACAGTAGCCACAGCAATAATAGTGAACCCCCACAGTAGACACGGCAATAATAGTGAGCCCCACAGTAGCCCCAATAGTATTGCACTCCCCTAAGACCCATATACTTACCCTCCTCTTGGTCTTCACAGCACTGCTGCTCCTCTCAGCATTGCTGGCAGAAGTGTGTGTGCCCCCCACAGCATCTCCTCCCCTCCCCTCTCCTCTCCTCTCTTGTAGAACCATAAGGGTGCCTGTCCATGGGGGTGAATCACACCCTCTGAAGCTTTCCATAGCACTGCTATGGAAAGCGCCGGCATACTGTCCACGAGCGGAGAATCATTGAGATTCTCCGCTCACGGTGGGCAATTGCAGAATGCTGCGAATTGCCCCGATTCTCCGCGGTCAGCCTATCTATCCCAGGCGGCGGATCCCTCAGTGGAGCTTCGCCGCGGGATACCGCAACGCCTGTGGACAGGGGGCCTAAAGCAGAGGTGAGAGGAGGAGGGGACAAAGATCCTAGATGCACAGACTGCCGTCAGTGTGTGCATCTGGCCGCGCCATGGCAAAGTGATTGCCAGCAAGGGAGCCAGAGCACCCAGGCTGGTTATCATTATAATGGTGACCTGATGTCACAAAAGTAGGACAAATGTTCCGAAAGCGGGACAAATGGCTGTTGCGCTGGGGTCCTGGCAGAAAGTAGGACACAGGTGCTCAAAGCAGGACAGTCCCTCCTAAATCGGGACTTCTGGTCACCTTAGGCTTGCCTGATTACTGACAGCCAGACTGCTGGTGTAACTACTAGTGTAGCTGGCTGGAGTTGGAGCAGCTTGGGTCATGGTAGCTATTTCTCTGACTCCCACCTGGCTGCACTATAGTGTAAAGTGTGGTGGCGGACTTGGTGCTAGATGCTGGTCTCTGCTTCTGGAGGGCGATGTAGCGTTTAACAGCAAAACTTACTTTTTATTGAAGGTTCAGGTGAACAAGTTGGTGTTCTATACAGTCCATATCCATAGATCGAAGTATAGAGTTTGGTGACTGGAGATACCGCTGTTCCTATAAAACATTGACATACTGCTTGTCCACATTTTTCACTGGGGTGTTGGGATATACTTTAGCATTGTATCTGGCACCTTTTCCTTTTCCTCAGATTTAGGGCTTAAACAGACAAATGTGTTTGTGCAGGTTTTCGTGCGTGTGAAACTCATGCCTGTAAAACGTGACAAAGCAAAGCCATTGATTCAATGGGTTCATTCCCACGAACATGTTTCTTGCGCAATACAAGATAGGCCTTGTCCTAACTTTCTGCAATTTACGCAGAAAGCTGCCATAGAGGTCTATGGCAGCTCAAAAAAAGGTAGGGTGAGGGTGTTACCCTGTGTGAAACGCAGGGGGGAAAAAAGACAGCTGCCCCTAATTTGGCATTAAAGGAGATGTCCCGAGGCAGCAAGTGGGGTTATACACTTCTGTATGGCCATAATAATGCACTTTGTAATATACATTGTGCATTAATTATGAGCCATACAGAAGTTATAAAAAGTTTTTTACTTACCTGCTCCGTTGCTAGCGTCCTGGTCTCCATGGTGCCGACTAATTTTTGGCCTCCGATGGCCAAATTAGCCGCGCTTGCGCAGTCCGGGTCTTCTGCTGTTCTCTATGGGGCTCCGTGTAGCTCCGTGTAGCTCCGCCCCGTCACGTGCCGATTCCAGCCAATCAGGAGGCTGGAATCGGCAGTGGACCGCACAGAAGAGCTGCGGTCCACGAAGATAGAGGATCCCGGCGGCCATCTTCAGCGGTAAGTATTGAAGTCACCGGACCGCCGGGATTCAGGTAAGCGCTGTGCGGGTGGTTTTTTTAACCCCTGCATCGGGGTTGTCTCGCGCCGAACGGGGGGGGGGGGTTTAAAAAAAAAAAAACCCGTTTCGGCGCGGGACATCTCCTTTAATTAACCATTTTATTCCACAGAAAGGGGGTAAACTGGCATTTAGATCACAAAATGTACAGTACTATATGCTGGCATACGCATATCAGCATGTTTGCGTTCATCTCCAAACCCAGTTCATGCACAAATATTCTCCATTGCACCAAGCATATTTACCCATATGTTCATCTGTGGGAGCCCTTAGGGATGAAGCTGTATACTGCTGTCCCTTAACCAACTGTTACCAACTATCTGAAGGTTCTGAAACTAAACATGGGTATTTATAAACTTTGGTGCCTTCCCAGCAGCATAAAGCTGAGGGGCTAAATAGGTGCTGAACAATGCTGAATCACTGGGGATATTGTCTCCCTCCACTCTTAAGGGTGCATTCACACGAACGTATATCGGCTCGGTTTTCACGCCGAGCCGATATACATCGTCCTCATGAGTGGGGGGGCGGAGGATGGAAGAGCCAGGAGCAGGAACTGAGCTCCCGCCCCCTCTCTGCCTCCTCTCCACCCCTCTGCACTATTTGCAATGAAAGGAGGCGGGACAGGGCTAAGTTCCGAGAATTAGCCCCGCCCCCATTCCGCCTCTCCCCATTGCAAATAGTGCAGAGGGGCGGAGAGGAGGCAGAGAGGGGGCGGGAGCTCAGCTCCTGCTCCTGGCTCTTCCATCCTCCCCCCCCCCCGCACACGAGGACAACGTATATCGGCTCGGCGTGAAAACCGAGCCGATATACGTTCGTGGGAATGCAGCCCACCTCTTGGGTCCTCCAATCACCAACCCCAATTTAACACATTAAACAGAATTCTCTCAGTAATAAACAGTTCTATAAAACTACTTTCCCTGAATTGCATTAACACGTATTAGTGACAAGTCTGGGTCACTACAATTCTCCCCTTTTTAATGAAAGCTGTCCTCGGTGTTTGACAAAATTAAATACTGGTCAAGTTATCATTAACTTTAATTCCCCCAGGTAGATATGTCCAGAGTACACAAACACAAATATGCCAACCACAAAAATCTCAATTCTCAGCTGCAGAGTGGGATACCTGTTTCTACAATTCCAAGTTGCGGGGTGTAGACCTTAACAAACGCAACCTGTAAGTTGCACAAAAGTGGTGTGTCAGGGTGGAGCCCTGGGTCTCAGGCAAGCTATGGGGCCCAATCAACACTTCTCCCCCAATAGGACAATCATTCAGATCTACATTAGAGATGCAGCACTTCATAGTACCTGGTTTGCTTAAATTGACCTGTCCGAGAACGGACTTCCAGCTACATATGCAACAAAAATGAGGAGGGTACCAATAATTTTTCTCTTTTACCTTTTCTTTAGTTTTTTTTTTTCAGCTCAAAACATGTTTACTCATAAATGTAAAAATTCCTACTTAAAGGGGTTTTTCCATGGAAATACTATTGATGTGCGGGTGCAAGCTGTCAGCGCCGCAATAACACAAAGGTTGGAGCAGAAGCCTCCGTGCCGACCTCCGTGTAGTGGCCGACACTTGTAACTGCAGGCACTGCTTTCATAGTATTCAATGAGACCCGTGCCTGCAGTTACAAGCGTCGGCCACTACATGGGAGGTCGGTTCCGTGACTTCCACATCAAATACACAGAGGTCGGAGCGGAAGCCTATGCGCCGACTTGCGTATAGTGGCAGGCGCTTGTAAATGCAGGCACGGCTCTCATTTTAATTTCTATTCTAATAAAGTTTTTTTTTTTCATAAAATGTGTCGACTCCATCTGTCACCACTGCGCCATATGACCACCTACCTGCAACAGCAGGATGCCCATTTGTAGGTATGCCCATTGAGTAATACTATATTTTCTCTGAAGCCACTACTGCAGCAGCCATATGTAGCAGGCCATAACTTTCACCGAGAAAATCAGTTAATTGCTGGGGATGCTATTCATGGGATCTGGGGCAATCAGCTGTTCTCCCTGGGGACTGGACTTTTGGCGCACGCAGGCCCAGTTCACCTGGATTCACATGGATTAAAAGGCTAATTAGCCTGATGAGTTCCAGATTTGTTCTTTTCCCTGCGTTTTGCGCCATGTTTCACGCTTTCCCTTGCGTATTTGCAAATCTCATAGTCTTCTATGGGGAAAATAGAGAAGGTCCTACTTTTTTTCAGTTTGTGAAATATAAGGGCTCTTTTTTAACACGAGCGTATATCGGACGCCGTTTTCACGGCCGGCCAATATACGCTACGATCTGATGCATTGGATTCCAATGCATCAGATCATATGGCCGTATTCCAGCGGTGTAAAAGCACCCAGCAGGGCCAATATAGCACTGGGCGCTTTCAAGCCAGGCCAAAAAGATAGTCCTGGAACTATCTTTCTGGCCGGAATACGTGGGCTGCTGCATGGGCTCCTATGAGAGCCAATGACAGCGGCCAGAGAAGGGAGGTGGGAGGAAGTTTAGTAGCGTGACTTCTAAACTCCCTCCCTCATCTTTCCTCCCCTCTGACTGTTTGCAATGGGAGGGGGTGGGCCGGGGCTAAGTTCCACTCCCTCCTGTTGCTGGCTGCAAACAAGAGGCGGGGAGGATGCGGGTGCTTAGCTCCGTCCCCGTTACGCCCACTCCCATTGCAAACAGCCGGAGGAAAGGAGAGAGGAGGTGAGCTGGCGAGGGGGAGGGTAGGAGGAGACATCACGTCCCCCACGGCATTGCGGCCTCGGTGTATATGCGCTGGGGCCCGTGCCATCTGAACGGGTGCACAAACGTTAGATTTGTGCGTCCGTTCACACGTTTTTACGTCTTAATTGACTTTTAATACCTAATTAGAGGCACTTGTCAGCTTTTTGCAGCTTTGGCCAGCGTATATCAGGCAAAAGACAGTTCCAGATCTATGTTTTTGCCCAACGTATATGCGTCAGCGCGTATTTCAGATGCGTATGTTCCATTTTTCACGGTTCTGCACGCCTTATATTTTCCCGTGTGAACGGATGCATTCACATTGGTAGTGTATATACAGCCGGGCGTGAAAATCACAGCGTGTTCTATTTTTGCACGGATTCCACTAGTCAGTGGATGCGAGTGTTCTGTTGCCCACATGTAATTAACATTGCGTATGAGCGGTGGAAACACTCGCAACTTCAATAGAAAAGCCAGCTGGAGCGTATCGTCTGCGCAGATGATACACTGTACATAGCGTACATCCGCGCAGAAAAACGCTATAAAATTATTTTCTGTGAATGATCGCAGGTCTTCCGCTGCAGAAATCCACATGTGGAGTCCGACGCGCCGGGTGAACGCGGCCTAAGGGCTATTTTTTTTTGCACGTATGAAATACAGATGCAACATGGACATCAAAAAAATGCACACATACTAGAGATGAGCGAGTACCGAAATGCTCGGGTGCTCGTTACTCGAGTCGAACTTTCTGCGATGCTCGAGAGCTCGTTTCGAGTAACGAACCCCATTGAAGTCAATGGGCGACTTGAGCATTTTTGTATGGGACCGATGCTCCGCATAGGGGATGACTTGTGAAACACCAGAAAACATCAGAAAGTCTCCCAGGTCCCACTATTAAGCCAAAATGGGGGCAAGAGCCTGGCGGTCACCCCCCTAACAATTTACTTTGGACAAACCCTCATTAGCAAGGCACATCTTAGCTAAGCACCACACTACCAGCAACAAGGACAATCTCTGCCTGCGGGTGACACCGCTGCCTCTTCTCCTGGGTTACATGCTGGCATTGCTGTCCAACCCCCCGCACAACCCTGCGTCCACAGACCACACAAAATATTCCCTGCGCAGCCTTCAGCTGCCCTCATGCCACACGCTCGCTTCATAGCCACACCACCCTCGTGTCTATTTATAATGGCGTACTGGATGAGGAGGAACCGGAGGCACACACTGCAGAGGGTTGGCAGGGCCAGGCAGCGACTCTCTTTGAAAGTGTTGTCGATAGCCCACAATGCTGTTGAAAATTGATGATAAATTGACGTACGATCATCATTCCAATCCCGTGCCACCTCCATCACAAAATTGTCAGGAGCCGCAAACGTGGGCATAAAGGGGGCTCAGGTGCCAACACTTCTACACATCTCCACAATGCAGCAATACTCTGTGTGGGAAGCACGTGAGCGGGCCCTGGGTCAGTCTCGGTCCCAGCCTCCACCTTGTGTGACCCAAGGTGCCGCAAGTTAAATAGCTGTGGGAAATCCATGTGTCCCCACACACTTCATTCTGTGTATGTGTCAGGCAGCTGAACACCGCAATGAAAAACCTTTGTGCACCCACAGTATAGGCGGACCCCAGTAACATTTCTGTAGCAAGAGTATAGGCGAACCCCTGTAACATTTCTGTAGCAAGAGTATAGGCGGACCCCAGTAACATTTCTGTAGCAAGAGTATAGGCGAACCCCTCAAACCTTTCAGTAGCAAGTGTATAGGCGGACCCCTGTAACATTGGTGTACCAAGAGTATAGGCGAACTCCTGTAACATTTCTGTAGCAAGAGTATAGGCGGACCCCAGTAACATTTCTGTAGCAAGAGTATAGGCGAACCCCTCAAACCTTTCAGTAGCAAGTGTATAGGCGGACCCCTGTAACATTTTTGTAGCAAGAGTATAGGCGAACTCCTGTAACATTTCTGTACCAAGTGTATAGGCGAACCCCAGTAACATTTCTGTAGCAAGAGTATAGGCGGAACCCTGTAACATTTCTGCAGCAAGAGTATAAGCGAACACCTGTAACATTTCTGTACCAAGTGTATAGGCGGAACCCTGTAACATTTCTGTAGCAAGAGTATAGGCGGACCCCAGTAACATTTCTGTAGCAAGAGTATAGGCGAACCCCTCAAACCTTTCAGTAGCAAGTGTATAGGCGGACCCCTGTAACATTTCTGTACCAAGTGTATAGGCGAACCCCAGTAACATTTCTGTAGCAAGAGTATAGGCGGAACCCTGTAACATTTCTGCAGCAAGAGTATAAGCGAACACCTGTAACATTTCTGTACCAAGAGTATAGGCGGACCCCTGAAACATTGGTGTACCAAGAGTATAGGCGAACACTTGAAAACATTTGGTTACCAAGAGTGTAGGCGAAGGCCAGAAACATTAGTTAGATAACAGTATAGGCAGGGGCCTGAGAAATTGGTGTACCAAGAGTACAAGCGCACCCCTGAAAAATTGCTCAACTGCGAGGGCAGGTGAAACCCATAAACATTTTTTAAAGATACAGCTTGCTGTTGCTTAATTTGTAACAGAGCCTGGAGGCAGCCCTGTGAAAAAAATTGGTGTCTGTTAAAGTATAAATACTTTTGAAACTTTGAAAAATTGTAAAAAACTTTTAAACAAAGCCTTTTGGGCTACAGAAACATTGGCAGTTCCGCGTGATGACATGCTGTTTTAGGAGGAGGAGTAGCTTTCCGCCAGTGGAGAAGAGAAGTCTGGGGAAATCCAGCCTTTGTTCATCTTTATGAGTGTAAGCATGCCGGCAGTTGACAGGCGGGTACGCTTATCCGTGATGATTCTCCCAGCTGCACTAAACACCCTCTCTGACAAAACGCTAGCGGCACAGCAGGCCAGCACCTTCAGGGCGTACAGCGCAAGTTCGTGCCACGTGTCCAGGTTTAACACCCAATAATTGTATGGAGCAGAGGCATTACGGAGGACGGTGGTATGATCTGCTACGTACTCCCTCACCATCTTTTTACATTGCTCCCTCCGACTCAGCCTTGACTGGGAAGTGGTGACACAGTCTTGCTGGGGAGCCATAAAGCTGGCAAAAGCCTTGGAGAGTGTTCCCCTGCCTGCGCTGAACATGCTGCCTGATCCCCGTGCCTCCCCTGCTACTTGGCGCTCGGAACTGCATTTTCTACCACTAGCGCTGTCAGATGGGAGCTTTAGCATCACTTTTGCCACCAGGGCCCTGTGGTATTGCATCTCGTACCCTTTTCCTCTTCGGGAATGAGAGTGGAAAGGTTCTCCTTATACCATGGGTCTAGAAGGGTGTACACCCAATAATCTGTGTTGGCCAGGATGCGTCTAACGCGAGGGTCAAGGGAAAGGCAGTCTAACATGAAGTCAGCCATGTGTGCCAGGGTCCCAGTACGCAACACATCGCTGTCCTCACTAGGAAAATGACTTCAGGATCTTCCTCCTTTTCTTCAGCCCATAGACGCTCAACCGATGAGAGGCAAGCAGCATGGGTACCCTCTGCAGTGTGCCCAGCTGTCTCTTCCACTTCCTCTTCCTCCTCCAAAACGCGCTGAGATATAGACATGAGGGTGGTCTGGCTATCAAGCAACATACTGTCATCCCCCATCTCCTGTTCCAACCACAAAGCGTCGGCCTTTATGCTTAGCAGCGAACTTCTCAGCAGGCAAAGCAGCGGGATGGTAACGCTAATGATGGCCGCATCGCCACTCACCATCTGGGTAGACTCCTCAAAGTTTCTGAGGACCTGGCAGATATCTGCCATCCATGCCCACTCCTCAGTAAAGAATTGCGGAGGCTGACTACCACCCCGCCACCCATGTTGCAGCTCTTATTCCACTATTGCTCTACGCTGCTCATACAGCCTGATCAACATGTGCAGCGTAGAATGCCAGCGTGTGGGCACGTCATACGGCAGTCGGTGCTCTGGCAGCTGAAACCGACGTTGCAGGGTCCTCAGGGTGGCAGCGTCCATGGTGGACTTGCGGAAATGTACATATACACGGCGCACCTTGCCGAGCAGGTCAGAAAAGTGCGGGTAGTTTTTCAGAAACCGCTGAACCACTAGATTGAAGATGTGGGCCAGGTATGGCATGTGTGTGAGGCTGCCGAGCTGCAGAGCTGCCACAAGGTTATGGCCTTTGTCACACAGGACCATGCCCGGTTGGAGGCTCAGCGGTGAAAGCCAGAGGTCGGTCTGCTCTGTCAGACCCTGTAACAGCTCGGGGACCGTGTGCCTCTTGTCACCTAAGCTGATTAGTTTCAGCATGGCTGACTCGGTCCCAGCCTCCACCAAATTCACCCAATGTGTCGTCAGGGAGATATAGTGGCCCTGCCTGCCAGTACTTGTCCACTTGTCTGTGGTTAAGTGGACCTTCCCAGTAACCGCGCTGGTGAGGGCACGATTTATGTTGCGGGAGACGTGCTGGTGTAGCGCCGAGACGGCACACCAGAAAAAAGTTGTGGTGACTGGGGACCGAGTAGCGCCGGACCGCCACTGCCATCATGTTTTTGAAAGCCTCCGTTTCCACAAGCCTGTACGGCAGCATCTCCAGGCTGATTAATTTGGCAATGTGCACGTTTAAAGCTTGTGCATGCGGGTGGGTAGGGGCGTATTTCCGCTTTCGCTCCAATGCTGGTGTTAGCCACAGCTGAATGCTGTGCTGAGAGACATTGCTGGATGGAGTGGAGGACGGTGGAGGTGAGGGTATGGGTGCAGGTGGGGAGGCGCTCGTGCCTGCGTCCTGGGAGGGGGATTGGATCTGTGTGCCAGGCTGTGGCATAAGGGAAGAGGCAGTGGTGTGACCCGGAGACGGTGAATGTCCTTCGTCCCACCTTGTGGGGTGCTTGGCCGTCATATGCCTGCGCATGCTGGTGGTGGTGAGGCTGGTAGTGGTGGCTCCCCGGCTGATCTTGGTGCGACACAGGTTGCACACAACTGTTCGTCGGTCGTCCACGCTCTCACTAAAAAACATCCACACCTTTGAACATCTAGCCCTCTGCACGGAGGCTTGCCGCGAGGGGGGTGCTTTGGGAAACAGTTGGAGGATTCTTTGCTCTAGTCTTGCCTCTACCCCTGGCCACTCCACTGCCTCTTCCAACCTGTTCTGCTGCTGCACTTGCCTCCCCCTCTGAAGCCCTGTCCTCAGTAGGCTTAGCAAACCAGGTGGGGTCAGTCACCTCATCGTCCAGCAGCTTTTCCTCCAAATCCTCTGTGCGCTCCTCCCTCGGACTTACTGCCTTTACTACTACCTCACTGACAGACAACTATGTCTCATCCTCCTCATCCATCAAAAGCTCTTGAGACAGTTGCTGGAAGTCCCCAGCCTCATCACCCGGACTCCGGGAACTTTCCAAAGGTTGGGCATCAGTCAAGACAAACTCCTCAGGTGAGAGAGGAACCGTTTTTTCCCACTCATGGCAGGGACCCGAGAACAGTTCCTGGGATTCTGCCTGTTCAAAATATGTCATTTTTATGGAGTGAGGAAGCTGGGAGTAAAGAGGTGCAGCCAGAGGATTCAGAGTTGCAGTCCCTAGTCCGGGAGTAGTGGACTGCGTAGAAGACTGGGTGGACGCATTTTCTGCCATCCACGACAGGACCTGCTCGCACTGCTCTGCTTGTAATAAAGGTCTATCACGTGAACCTGCAAATTGTGATATGATGCTGGAGAGCCCAGAAACTTGCCTCTCTCCTAATCCCTCAGCAGCCTGCTGTGATTCACCATGCCCAGGAACTCAGCCTGTGCCCAACTGATGTCACGTTATTACCCCACTGTCTTCTGGTGTAGTGACCCGGAGGGTCCTACAGGGAATTTAATAGCGTTAACAAGTCCTATATACCTCACTATGAGCCCTCAGGGGAACATAGGAGGCATTCTGAGGGGGAGAAAGACACGGTCTTTCCCTAAATATTGGTCTGAAACTAGTCTGCCTGGCAACAGTTCTCTCATTGGCTGCTTGTCATTAATTTTCTGGTTGGTGGAGTTGAGTCGAGCCCGGGAAAGTGAGCTGGGTGGAGGAGGAAGTGAGTCAGCAGAGGGAGAGAAAGTGTGGGAAAGAACAGGAAGCGAGGAGTTAGTCGTCATCAGAGGTAGAGAGACCTTACAAAGGTGGGAGTTGAAGGAGAGCATCGGGAAGAAGGAGCAGTGAAGAGTAGTGAGACGACAGGCCTGGAGTGGGAGTGGAGTCTTTTTCAACCCTGTTGGAAGGAACCAGAGTCAGGGCAGACCCTGCGGAAGCTGGACTGAAAGTGCAGTTCCCAATCGTGTGTGAAACTTGTCCCTGCGTAGCTAGCAGACAGAGAGAGTACAGCCAACCCTGCACTAGTCCCTCCATACCTCTACCAATAATTATCCAGAAGAACCCGCAGATAACTTAGACTGGCGGGTATATCTTCCCTAACAGGGAGAGTTACACAATCAACGCCTGTTATCCTTGTTATCAGATAATTTTCCAAAGTTACCATTGATTGAGAATCTGCAAAGTGTTAACTGCTTTGTCAAATCTTCAAGTACTGAGTAAACTGTGTACCTTCGGTTTACCCTAAACTACGTAGACTGGTCTCAATTATTTCACCACTGCAAACATGAGTCCACCCTCAAAAGGTACTGGTGTCACGATCTGACATTACCCGAACTGCGTAGAAGTCCATTGCAATCCCCCTACTGCACGAGTAGCCATTTTAGTCAGAGCAGCCACCACCGTGACCACGCTTAGTTCATCTGCTCAGGCTACCTCTGCCCCTTCTGCTCGTTGCACAAGCAACGTGCGTAAGGCCTCATTTACACGGGGAGCTAGGCATGCAAAAAACACATGCTTCAAAATCAGGTGGCTAATAGAACCAATGGTTTCCTATGGGAATGTTCAGATGAAGGAAAACATTGGTTCTAATAGTCGCGTGTTTTTTAAGTGCGTGATTTTTGCGTGCCTAGCTCCCCGTGAGAAAGAGCCCTAACCGCTACTTCCCATGAGCTTATGCGCAAAAAACGCTCGCTATAGGTAGCTTATTTGTGCATGAACGAGTTTGAAGAGGTAGATATGTGCACGTGTCGGCGCATAGTACTGTACTTTTCACGCACTCGTGACACACTGTTTCCATGAAATAAAAGCCTAGTTAGCTTATTAAGGTTCAAATGTGTTCTTTTCCTGGTGTTTTGCAGTGTTTCACGCTTTCCGCATCTCACATAGACTTCTGTGGGGCCTTTGCTGCGCAAAACACAGGAAGATCCTACTTTTTTTCCATGCGCATATCCTCGCCAATTTATAATTACCCTTTCCTGCTAATAGGCCATCAATAGTTTGCAACTGGACCTCTCACCGCCCCCCAAAAAAGGTAAAAAAAAAGGGTTGAACTTGAAAACTTTTTTTTAAGATAGCAAAAGTATCAAAAACAGATAAAAAAGTATGCCGCACAAACAATTTCAAAAGGCTTCAAATGCAGGCATTTTGGCACATTTTTTTCATATACGGTTCATCGCGTAAAAGGGCCCTAAAAGGGATGCCTTATCATGGACCAAATTCAGACAACAAGGGCGGCGTCTCACGAGAGTGACCGCAAAAATTCTCGCTGCGGCGTATTTGCATATGAACAGGTTTTGAGAAGGAACATAATCAGCTTGTTGCGTGTCTGCAAATATTACTATATTTTTTGCACGGAGAGCCAGATCACACACCCTTTTCATGGCATTTAATGCTATTGAAGCTTAAAGGGGTTGTCCCGCGCTGAAACGGGTTTTTCTTTTTTCAATAGCCCCCCCGTTCGGCGCGAGACAAACCCGATGCATGTGTTGAAAAAAAAAAACGGATAGTACTTACCCGAATCCCCGCGCTCCGGTGACTTCTTACTTACCTTGCGAAGATAGCCGCCGGGATCTTCACCCTCGGTGGACCGCAGGTCTTCTGTGCGGTCCATTGCCGATTCCAGCCTCCTGATTGGCTGGAATCGGCACATGTGACGGGGCGGAGCTACGAGGAGCAGCTCTCCAGCACGAGTGGCCCCATTCAGAAGGGAGAAGACCGGACTGCGCAAGCGCGTCTAATCGGGCGATTAGACGCTGAAAATTAGACGGCACCATGGAGACGGGGACACTAGCAACGGAGCAGGTAAGTGAATAACTTCTGTATGGCTCATAATTAATGCACAATGTACATTACAAAGTGCATTAATATGGCCAGACAGAAGTGTATACCCCAACTTTGTTTCGCGGGACAACCCCTTTAATAAAGTATGGATTTTGCACAGTGTCACACTTTTCCCCTAGAGTATTTTTGCACTTGCCATAGACTTCTATGGGACACTATTGCTGCGCAAAATGCAGGAAAATAGAACAGCACCTATTTTTTTTGGCCAAACGCACTTATAAGAATGAACTCATTGAAATCAATGGGTTCTATTCTCCTGTTTAGAAGCATGTGCAAATACCCGTGTGACGCCGCCTTACCATTATTGTCAATTTCCCTTTTTCTACCATTGCCCCCATTTTTAGGACAAGTGATTAACGAGCACCATGGCGATGTGAGATTAAACCGTTCTGCCGCTGTATAAACTGCCGGGGCCGTGAGGGGTTAATATACCTTCTCTCTATTATCTCCCTCCATGTCCCTATCAGCAGCGAAAATATCATCTGATGGAGCAGATGAGGGCCATACCGGCTGCATAAGTATGAGCGATGGCAGTCAGCCCTGACAGATTACCCTGCAATATAATAGAGGCGACAGGCTCATTAGGTATTAATGCGGATGCGATGCGTTATTCTGCAGAAATTAATTGAACGCATTAGTTAATGCTTATTTATTGCAACATTATCATGCGGGATCAGTACACCAGACCGTGGTAATTCCTCCATAACCATCATTTGTGTCACATTTCAAACAGCCCTCGTTAAATATATGCTGCCTGCAGAAAGCTTTAATCTCCTGTCATTAGGAGACAGGCAATTGGTGGTGTTCGGGGATGGTGCCTATGAAGCTGACACTTTGTTATACGGAGGTTTGGGGCGCAAGGGGGGGGGCGGGCAGTGGGAAAAAAAGGAGAAACTCTTTTCATCATATTTACCTACAATGTCGAGGATGGTGGCGATCTTAATATAGCGGGTGAGGAAATAATTATTTCTGCGCCGCGCTCCGTTTGCCCCTTCACCTCTCAATCCCTTTGTAACACGTTTAATTAAAAGGAGAACATGCCGCTCAATTATCCATCCATCGCCGGCGCAGTGTAATTCGTTTCTCACTGCTTACAAATCAGCAGACCGCCGTCTGTTATGTGATCAGTTACCGATATACAGAAGATGACCGGTCCGCCCAAAACGCAATCTATGCAGATTGCAAATACATTGGGGTGTAGTGCCCATTGACATAGTTAGGAGTAGCTTTGGCTTCCTCGCTTCGGGGACGATATGTTATGTGCGCCGTCTTGTCACAAATTGCATTTTTCTGTAAGGGACTCAACCGAAGGGCTCTTTCATACACGCGTAGCTATTTTCGGTCGGCTGTGTCACAGCGTGACCGGAAATAGCGTGAACGGGTGCACAAATCTGCCATTTGTACACCCGTTCAGACAGCCCGGGTCCGGCGCATATATGCCAAGCCCAGATTGATGCCAGGCGGGGGGGGGGGGGGGGGAGACAGTTTACCTCCGCTAAACTGCCTCCCCCTTTCTGCCCCCTCCCATTGCAAAAAGCTGATAAGGGGCGGAGAGAAGGAGGGAATGGGGTGTGAGTTTAGCAGACACGCTGCTAAACTCCCTCCCACCTCCCTTCTTCGGCAGATACCATAGGCTGCCATAGTAGTCTATGGGAGCTGCCGAAGTATTCCGGACAGAAGATAGTTCCTGAACTATCTTTCCTGGCTGCTGTAAAAGCGCCTGGCCGAAATGCACTTCTATGCACTATTTTGGTTGGCTGGGCGCTTTTATGCCGCGGTAATACGCCCATCTGAACTGATGCATTGTAAACCAGTGCATCAGACGGGCAGCGTGTATATCGGCTGGGCTTGATATGAAAGCACAAGAGAGATAGCCTGTGGGGTGCTTTACTGGCATTGATATTAATGGGAGTCCCGCCTCCAATTACACTTCCGCATCAGACCCTTATATCGGAGCCAGAAGTGCAATAGCAGGCAGCACTTCAATTGTTTTCAATAGGAGTGAAGCCCTCTATGACAACGGGCTGGACAATCAGCTGATCACCGAGGATCTCAATTGGTGGGTCCAGTCAGCTATTAATGACCTACCCATAGGATTTGCCCAGAAAGCCCCTTTAACTATTATGCACCGGCTACCTAAATGGATTTTTTGAGATAAAGATATTGACGGCCTATCCCGGTCATTCGCCATGTGGCCAAAGTGCAACTCAGTCCCATTCAAGTGAATAGGATTGAGCTGCTATGCCAGAGATCACTGCTATGAAATGCATGGCGCTGTGCCTGGTATGTATTGAAGTGGACTCAGTACTTATGGCCAATCTTAGTTATGTGCGACGTCTGCGGTCGCACAAGTTACTGGTTGCCAACTTGTAGAGAGGCACCAGGTGGATGTGGGCTGGGGGCAATCACCCCCTTAGGTCCACATGTCCTCCACTTAGTTCTGTACTGTATTTATTTTATAAACTTGGTTCTGGAATGGTATTTAGGTGTTGAGGTTTGGTCATGCTCTATTTGTGTTATTCGCTTGGTTCTGATATTTATTCATGGAGCTGTTCTGCTTTGGGTTTGCTGCTATCTTGCTGCTTTCTGCACAAGCAGAATACAGACTGACTGCCTGTCAGTGCGTTATATACTCATTGTCAAAAAAATGAAGCATCTAGGGGTTGTCAGAATCTAATTAAACTTTCTCTGTGTAATTGTAAAATTGATATAAGTGATTACAATATCAGAGCAAGAGGATCATTTATTATGCAGAACTGACCCCTTGTAGGGAGGCTCTAGTACCCTGTTGTATCGCCTCTAGCTTGGATACAAGATGTGATACAGGCTGATATGGAGCTCTAGTACCCTGTTGTACCACCTCTAGCTTGGATACAAAATGTCATACAGACAGGCATGGAGGCTCTGATACCCTGTTGTACCGCCTCTAGCTTGGATACAAGATGTGATATGGGGGGGATGGAGGCTCTAGTACCCTGTTGTACCACCTCTAGCTTGGATATGCAATGTCCTAAAGGGTGACCCCAGACACAGGGCATACATTGAGGATCTGGGAGGGTAGAGTGGTCACTTGTCACGGTGGCACTTACCAGGCTCCCTCCTGGCAGGATGCACGTAGCCTCAGCCAGAGCAGCGCTGGGCTTCTTCCGGACACCCCTAGGAGAGGGATGCCCAATAAACATAGGAACAGGAGATAATGTTGTCACGGGTGATGCCACCTTTCTGTTACCCACCGGAATGACCCTCGGCGGTGAATAAAGAAGCTGCAGACTGTGTTAAAGTACCTCAGACCCTGGGAACGGTCAGGGCATGGCAAAACTTTACTTGAAGAAAACTTGGTACAAAGCACAAATGCAAAAGACTGCCATGCAGGCAAAACAGCAGATTTGAGGTCAGGGAGGAAACACAGGATGACCCTGGTCCTGCCAAGTTATCTGACAGGTTCCGCTACTCGAAGGGGAACTCTCCAGAGGAGGATAGGGGTAGGGTCACTCCACAGACACACTTGCTTTTCTGGGCACGCTCACTCTCAAACTCTCTCTCCCTCTTACTTCTCTTGCTCTCACTCAGCCATTGTTCCTGGTATAGGGATCCTTAGAAACCGCTCCTCTTCCTCCATTACTTCACCACATGAGGATTAAAGGTTACCCCCATGTGGCTGGAACTCTCACTCAGGAACCCAGAAGATGATGTACTCTGAAGACTCTGTGATGGACTGCCAACTCTAGACTCCTCTCTTACTATGGCCTCCTGCACACAGGCGGAAATTCCGCTATGGGATTTCCCGCAGAATTTCCGCCCGTACACACCTGCATAGGATTGCATTACAACACGCAATCCTATACAGACAGACGCGATTTGTCTGTGCAAAATCCCGCGCAGAAACGAGCCCCGCACAGAAATTTTCACTCCCTGGCCACTGGCTCCAGTCTGCGCATGCGCCGGCTGTCCGGCAGCTGGCACATGAAAGATCCAGGGCCGCAGTGAGTGACGCGCTGCTCTCTGCAGGGGGTCGGGTCCCGCTGTGAGAATTCTCGCAGTGGGATCCAACCTGGCCGTCTGCAGACGGCCTTATACTTATAATCTCTCACATACCACATGACAGGACATACATTGATACATTTGCAGGCATCTCCCAGTCTCATGCAAACATTAACCTCTCATTTGCTGCAGCTGTGCAATACACATAAAAAGATGACTAGACAACTTTGCACAGCGCATCTACAAAGGACATGACATGTTTGACATTTATGGAGGAGCTAGGAATATACATTCTGGGCCACTACAGATAATAATAATAATAATCTTTATTTGTATAGCACCAACATATTCCGCAGCGCTTACAAAGAAAGGGGGAATATAGAACGACAAAAGTACAAAATTACAGAACCGCGGTTACATAGTAATCAGTTGATGGAAACAATAGGGGTGAGGGTTCTGCTCCAACAAGCTTACATACTACAAGTAATGGGGTGATACAGAAGGTAAAGGGGCTGGAGATGTGCGCGGTATGGAGAGGTGGAGAGTGAGGGATGTTATACACATAGACAATGGTCAGACATTCGCCGTGTGATGGCAGGATCGGTATGACTGCAGGAGCGGTTTATGATGGCTAGCAGGGATTGCAGTCAGTAGGTCAGGGAGCATGTTATCAGGCGGAGTACAGAGGGGTTTGTTTAGGGAATGCGGTATGACTCCCTGAAGAGGTACGTTTTTAGAGCACGCCTGAAGTTTTGTCCTGGATTGCTTGAATAGCCTTTGATTCGTTCCAGAGGACTGGTGCTGATCTGGAGAATACTTGGAGGCGGGAATGAGAGGTTCGAATTAAAAGGGGGCTCAGTTTGGTTTCGTTAGCAAAACAGAGAGCCCGGACTGGGTGATGAATTGAGATGAGGGAGGCAGTGTAGGGTGGCGCTGCGCTGTGGAGGGCTTTATGGATGAAGATAGTCAATTTAAATTGAATTCTGTATTTAACGGGCAGCCAGTGCAGTGACCGGCACAGGGCAGAGGCATTCGAGTAGCGGCCGGACAGGAAGATGAGCCTAGCTGCCGCATTCAAGATGGATTGGAGAGGGTAGAGTCTTGCGCGGGGGAGGCTGATCAGCAACGAGTTGCAATAATCGAGGCAGGAGTGGATGAGGGCAACAGTGACCGTTTTAAGCATGTCCACAGTGAGAAAAGAGCGGATTCTTGCGATGTTCTTGAGGTGCAGCTGACATGTTCGGGCCAGAGATTGGATGTAGGGGGTAAAGAGATCGGCGTCAAATATGACCCCAGGCAGCGGGCATGCTGTCTGGGAGTTATGGTGGCGCCACACACTGAGATGGAGATGTCAGGATGAGGTCGGTTAGTGGAGGGTGGAAATACCAATAGGTCAGTTTTAGAGAGGTTTAGTTTTAGGTAGAGAGAGGACATAGTGATAGAGACAGAGGACAGACAGTCAGTGATGTTTTGGAGGAAAGGTGCAGAGATGTCATGGGAAGAGGTGTATAGCTGGGTGTCGTCAGTGTAGAGGTGGTATTGGAGGCCAAATCTCCTGATAGTTTGTCCAATTGGGACTGTGTAGATGGAGAAAAGGAGGGGGCCAAGGACCGAGCCCTGGGGGGCCCCAACAGCAAGGGGAAGAGGAGGGGAGGTAGAGCCATTAAAGGAGATGCTGAAGGAACGGTCAGATAGGTAGGAGGAGAACCAGGAGAGAGCAGTGTCCTTAAGGCCGATGGAGCAAAGCATACAGAGGAGGAGTTTGTGGTCAACAGTGTTGAATGCTACAGAGAGGTCTAGGAGGATGAGTAGGGAGTAATCACCCCTCGATTTGGCTGTCAGGAGGTTGTTTGACACCCTTGTAAGGGCAGTTTCTGTTGAGTGTAGGGGTCGGAAGCCAGACTGTAGGGGGTCGAGAAGAGAGTTCTCTGATAGGTAGTTTACAAGGACTGCAAAGGCTCATAGGTGTCAGAATAATAGATACCTCTATAAATGACCTGGTTCGCTGTTTTTTTTTTATCTTCCTCTGGACCAACAAGGGGGAGGTTAAAAGAGGCTGAACTGGATGGCCATTGTCTTCATAGCATACTATGTTACTATGTTATGGTACTATGAGATACCCAGGACTAATCGTGCACCATTTTTATTAAACAAATGACATGGATGACTGTGATAGGTATATCACACTCACCCATGTCAGCAGGGACCAATCACTTTGGTCCCTGCAGGTTACTATGCCAATGGAACTTTGGCATTAGCTCCTACAGCTGCGGATGCAACAGAGAGTATGGTTCTTTAGTTTTTTCATGTTCTTTCGTATGGTGCTATCTGTGAGGTAGGGCCGTGTATGGTGGTAAATTTGTCAAGTTCGTGACACCAGCCTGTCTACAAATGAAAACCTGTACCAGGCAAAATAATAATAAAAATAGGCGTTTCCTTAGAATGCAGTGTAGTATACTTCAGTGCAGATGGTGGGGTGGTGAGAAGGGAACTCCAGGAGTCAAGATTAACTTTAAAATCAATAAACAATTTATTCGTTGAGGTGGATCTTCAATAGATAAACGTACATTCTTGTTTGCATTATTTTCTTTGAGGTAGGTTTTACAGGTCTGTAAAGGGACACACCACTGTACGCATGCAGGAATGCATAACTGTACGCATTGCTTTACCCTTCCAGTTTCTCTCTATCTCCTTTTGCTTTATATAGATCTCTTTTCTTTTTCCTCTACCTCTCTCTTCCTCTATTATTACATTAACTGATTTTTCTTCCTCTTCTCTGCCTATCTCTGATGTAACCCCTTTTTGTGTACTCACACCTCTTCGTTCTTACTGCACTGATATCTCTCTCTCCTGCTCTTGTCCTTGCTTCTTCTCTCTTTAATGATCAAACACCAACCCCCCAACTATAGCTCACTCTTCTCTACCATGGGCATCATGCCAGCCTTCCCCACAGCTTTTTTCCTACGTTCGGTCTTTATTTGCCTTGCTGTATGTTCATCCTAGGCCACATTAAATGAGGTTTTACTCAAAATTTGCAACTTTTTCACGCTTCTCATCCAGCTTTTACACAGTGCAAAGATTTTTCAAAAAAAATTCAAAATTTATCACAATCTCACTCTGGTAATTGAGTGGCTTTTGTAAAAAGTGATGCCATATCATTAGATACCTATATAAAAATTTGACAATGTGCAAACAAGTTGTCGCAAACAAGTGCCATGTGGTCTCCACAAAATGAACTTTAAGACAAATTCCCACATTGCACAATTGAAGAAGAGGAGAGAGCGAGGCTCTCTGTTAGGATTGTTTGTGTATTACCCTTTTGTAGAAAAGCAAGATAAAGTTCCTTCTCTCAACCAATTGCTAGGATTTGGCCCAAGTGTCGTCATTTCACCACCGCAAGTCCTCTACCACGCCAACGGCATATATAAACAGGCGGCTCAATAATGTGAGTACACCCTGTACCTGGGAACATACAGAGACTTATAGGACTAGTTGCATCCAGGGTACGGGAATATTTGTTTCAAGGGCCGGTTTCTGGCTAAAGAGGACAAGAGTTGAGATGGCTATATACGGCCTGGATATGGCCTTCATGTTCAAACTCTTTCTATTGTTTTCTGCAAGTTGTGTGCAGCGCGATCAAGGCCTTTACGTTGGATTTGTTTCTTCCAGTTAATATAAAGTTATTCCAGCATCAAAACATGAGTAAGGCTCCATTCTTCAACAGCTACTCAAGATGTATTCGCTGGGTTGCCAAGTCCCGGATTGTGTTTAAGGCTGATCGACATAGGCCAAAACTGGATTTAGCCTAGCCTGTACAGACTCGAGTTCAGACTGATATCTCAATTCCTGTGTCACAAGCCCAATCCTCCACACTACGGGGAGTGCAAACTAAAGCTACCACTCGGCAGCTATTGACATGTGGCATCATGAGCGGGATAAACCCACCACCAGAGCCTGGTAGAGCTGGTCCTGTTCAGAAAGATTCAGAGTGGGACCACCAAGGCAAGTAGTAGGCTAGGGCCTAATAGAAATACAGAGGAGAGCGAAAGGAACAAGAACATTGGCTTTGACAGTTAGTATCGGACTGGATGCCAGAAGCAGAGCGCATCCAAAGTTGTAGCAGGACGGTTATGTTTTTTGACATACAGAAAGACTACAGCTTTATATAAGACTGGAGGGAACATGATCGTGTGTTTGTGTGCCTCTCCTCTGTGTGGGGGCTCTCTGACTCTAGTTGGCCAAGCAAGCTTTTTCCAAGAGAATGGGTAGTGTACACCTGAGTAGCTGGTCCCCGGGGTGTTTGGGCGACTGTTGTAAATTTCACAGATGACCAGGCAGTCGCACTGCCCAGGATTGATAATCCCAATGGTCCCCGAAAGAGAGCCTTCCCCACAGTATCAACGGGCACTGAGTGTTTCCAAAGCAAAAGGTGCTGTGGCACCTCCACATCAACCCACGGTGTTCTTTGCCAACCAGCAGTGTGGAAAGGTGGGTCGAAATTCATGTAGCCCTCAAATATCTTACATTTCGCAACTATCTTAAGACCGGACCACAGTTTTACTAAAAAGTGTTCTGCGTTTCTAGTTTGTAACATTAGTTAATGGATATGCCCTCCCCAGGAGATTGGCGAGGGAAAAGAAAGGGGGTTGTAAAAGGGGAGAGAGATAAGCTTTCTGCTGTGATTGTTTTGTGCATTACCCATTTGGTAATGTGGACTTGATTGTTCCTTTAAGGAGGAGACGGTGTAGTGAAGGAGGGAGTGGTTGCTTCTTGGTGGGAGACCATTTTGGTTTCTAGGATGGAGGACAGCGTTAAAAAGTGTGCTGCAGTTCGGACACAGCTTCTGGAGCTTGTGGGACTTGACCCTACCTGGACCACGAACAAAAAGTCTTACAGGCTGGTTTAGAAAGAGCAAGATAAGCTTCCTTCTCTTGATTGATTGCTAGGATTCTGCCCAACTCTCTTGACTTCACTACCGCAAGTGAAGAGGGCTTGCTGGTGTGAGTATACCCGGTACCTAGGAACATATAGTCTGGGTAAACAGGAGTACTTAGAGGACTTGTTGTATTCTGAGTACGGGAATATCTGTTTCATGGCCAATTTCCGGCCAAAGAGGACAAGAGCTAAGATAGTTAAGGCCTTCACATTCAAACTGTTCCAATTATTTTCTGCAAGTTGTCTACGTCATCATTAACATCTTTAGGTTGGACTTATTTCTTCCAGTTAAATTAAAGTTGATTCAGCAGCAAAACATGAGTAAGGCTCCGTCCTTCCAGACATACCCCCGAAATATCTGCTGGGTTGCCAAACCCAGGATTGTGTTTGAGGCTGGGCGACATAGGCTTAAACCTGGCTTAGATTATTTAGATGATAAGCTCAGACTAGACGATATTGGAGGCTATATCATCACTTCTAGGACTCCCTATTCTCCTTTACACTGAAAATAGTTCTTACTGACATTGGATGTATGTTTGGGGTCATTGACCTGCTGCACAATACATTTGAAGCCAATCAGATGCCTTCCTGATGGTATTTCAT
The DNA here is from genome assembly GCF_035609145.1 of Eleutherodactylus coqui. Classification (NCBI taxonomy): domain Eukaryota; kingdom Metazoa; phylum Chordata; class Amphibia; order Anura; family Eleutherodactylidae; genus Eleutherodactylus; species Eleutherodactylus coqui. The sequence continues at coordinate 235,227,853 of NC_089842.1, forward strand.
GATGGATAAGTACCTGCCTGTATTAATCAGCATTGAGGACACCATTAATCGTGACCAAATTCCCTACTCCATTTGCTGAAATGCAGACCCAAACTTGCAAGGAACTTCCACCATGCTTCACTATTGCCTGCAGACACTCATTGAACTTCCATCCCACATACTTCACTGCTGCCTGCAGACACTCGTTATTGTACCACTCTCCACCATGCTTTACTGATGCATGCAGACACTCATTATTATACCGCTCTAAGCCATTCTTCACTGCTGCCTGCAGATACTCATTATTATTATACCGCTCTCCACCATGCTTCACTGCTGCCTGCAGATACTCATTATTGTACCGCTCTCCACCATGCTTTACTGCTGCATGCAGACACTCAATATTATACCACTCTAAGCCATACTTCACTGCTGCCTGCAGATACTCATTATTGTACCGCTCTCCACCATGCTTTACTGCTGCCTGTAGACATTCATTATTGTACCATTCTAAGCCATGCTACACTGCTGCCTGTCAACATTCAGTATTGTACTGCTCCCCACCAGGCTTCACTGCTGCCCACAGACACATTATTGTACCACTCTCCACCATGCTTCACTACTGCCTGCAGACACTCATTATTGTACCACTCAAAGCCATGTTTCACTGCTGCCTGCAGACACTCATTATTGTACTGCTCCCCACTAGGCTTCACTGCTGCCTGCAGACACTCATTATTGTACTGCTCTCCACCATGCTTCACTGCTGCCTGCGAACACTCTAGGATTCTGGAGTCTTCCCCAGTAAGTCTACTCACACCTACTAGGTGCTCTCTACAAGGAGAAACTGTATCCCTCCCAATCTAAGTTTTTTTTAAACCCAGACAACACTTCTTAAAAGTGGTGGAACTACAAATCTCAGAATATCCCACCGGACCATTATTGCAAAAGACAAGAGAGCGCCAGGGCCGGTGACCTGATGAGAGACATGGATTAGCCCCATAAATGGATAATATAATCCCATTAATGTGACACACTTTACAAATGTCTCTGCTTTGGGCATTTTGTCTTCTCTCGGCTCCAGGGCTCCAGTTTTCAGCAGCTGAAGAGGAAGAGACAGCAGAGCTGATATATCCTGACAGCAAGGTGACACCCCGTATCAATCAGAGCCTCGTCCCTGTGACTGCTCCCTCCTGGCTCCTTCCTTCTTGTAGATTCTGACGATTTCTGCCACTTGCCAAAATGGATGGGACCTCTCTAGAGGCTGGCAGAAGAGGGGGCGGTGGGGCGGAGGAGAGAAGGGATGTCGGGGTTAATCTGTCCAGCATGTTCGCATTTCTATTCCTTACTTGTCACTGGATATTGAGAAGTTTCCGGATACATAAGCCAGGGGGATAGATGGCTATTAAGAGCGGCTTGGCCAGCCATGCATCTGGCAGACATGAGCCCACGTGGAGGCCCGCAGCATCCATTATACATGAGGGGGACGCTGTTAGTCTAGATTTAGAAAGATAAGTACAAGCCGCATGTTCCTCAGCAGTGTGCTATCACAGAAGTTACCCAGACGTGACCCATTGGCTCTTACAATTTAATTTTCCTACCACATAAGCCATTTAAAGTGCTATTCCTCAAGGCCTCGGAGGAAACGGACGCAAATGCCGGCATTGCTTAAAAATATCTTACCATTGAAACTTACTTTTTTCGCTTCCTCGCTCAATTCTTATTGTTTCCAATCCACTGTCTGACCTCTGAAGACATTATGATTTAAGGCTGTACAGCTCCGATGTTGGAAAACGTCCGTCGGGGTTCTCTTACTGTATATTGCCAGCATCTCTGCTGTCGGAGCCTATCCAATGTGTCACCTCATGCAGTACTGGCTTTAGCCAGCAGATAGCGCTGTTGTAGAACGGTAGAAAAAGAGTGAGCCCCCCTAGGAAAACCAGGATACAAATTGGATTGGAAAGGGTTAAATAGGCAACACAAGTAGAAACTCAGAAAAAGGGATAACAGTATAGACGCATACATTAGTACACCATTCATGGTCCGCTGGAAGCTGGATGGCACCCTATAGAGGACACACTAATAGCAGTAATACTTGCCATTCATCTTCAGCATTTATAGGTACATGGACATGACATAAGTCATGGGACAGAAATTAATATCCTGTAGGACGCCTCTAGCCTGGCAAAGTGCAGCAACTTGGCCTGGCATCGATTCCACAACTAGAGGGAAGACATCTGAAGGGATGTTGAGCTATCTGGATAGTCCCCCACAGCTCCATGGTAATTGTAGGTGAAGGATTTTGGGGTGTGAATAGACCTTTCAACGTGGTAAACATGCAGCTCACACTATTTGTATGAACTCTTCAAAATTCTTCTGGAACCAATTCTGGACAACTTGGACCCGATGGCATGGTACATTATCCTGCTGGAATATCCCATCATTGTGGGGGTACTGTTTAGTCTATGAAGGACTGAAATTGGTCACGAAGCAGTGAAATGTAGCGGGCACCAGTCAAAACATGTTTAGCTGGTGTGTCAGAGTGGGAGGTGGTAGTCACGGTGGCAGTTACAGACCAAGTCCCTTACACTTTACACTGCAGTGAAAGATTGGGGGTTAATGATAAGGCCTGGTCTCTGCCCCCTGAATTAAAGGGGTTGTCCCGCGGCAGCAAGTGGGTCTATACACTTCTGTATGGCCATATTAATGCACTTTGTAATGTACATTGTGCATTAATTATGAGCCATACAGAAGTTATAAAAAGTTTTTTACTTACCTGCTCCATTGCTGGCGTCCTCGTTCCCATGGAGCCGACTAATTTTCGCCCTCCGATGGCCAAATTAGCCGCGCTTGCGCAGTCCGGGTCTTCTGCTCTCTTCAATGGAGCCGCTCGTGCAGAATGCCGGCTCCGTGTAGCTCCGCCCCGTCACGTGCCGATTCCAGCCAATCAGGAGGCTGGAATCGGCAATGGACCGCACAGAAGAGCTGCGGTCCACGGAGGGAGCAGACCCCGGCGGCCATCTTCAGCAGGTAAGTATGAAGACGCCGGACCGCCGGGATTCAGGTAAGCGCTGAGCGGTTTGTTTTTTTAACCCCTGCATCGGGGTTGTCTCGCGCCGAACGGGGGGGGGGGGGGGGGGGTTAAAAAAAAAAAAAAACCGTTTCGGCGCGGGACAACCCCTTTAATGTAGTGCAGTGTCCCTCAGTGCAAAAGAGTTCAAGGAGTCAGGCAGGGTAACAGTTAACTTAGTTTGTTCAGCATTCAGATGATGATGGCTAAAGGCCATTATAATCAAAGACTCCAGAATCCTGTCCTGAAGGTGGTGGCTGTAAGTACTGCTTCCTTTCTATCTGTTTTGTACTGCTGATTTGGGTTTCTCACCATGACCCTGGAAATCTGCAACAGGATTTGTTTTCCCTTAAATGGGCAAAATTGGCTTGTACTTCCTCTGGCTCAAAATTGGGGGGCACTATGCTGAACTGGATGGACATATGTCTTTTTTTGGCCTAATATGCTATGCTATGTTACACTTTTCACAGAACCGTTAAAATTATTTCTTTGCAGTAGCCATTCAGGATCTTTATATTTAAGTGGACCAGTGCACCCAGCCCATGCCACGAGAAGATACCCCACACCAGTATGGAGCCACCACCAGTCTGCACAGTGCCTTGTTGACAACTGGGGTCCATGGCCTCATGGGGTCTGCACCACACACCAACCCCACCATCAGCCCCAATCTTCTAGGGTCCAGCTATCAACCTCATGAGCCAAGGTGAGGTGCTTTGTCTGGTGTCGTGGGGGTAACAGGAGGCGCTCTGGTTGGTCCTCTGCCTCCATAACCCATGGAAGCTACAGAACGCTGGGCAGACCTGCAGGATATACGTGTGGGGTCTCCTGCGCAAACCTGCGGGATATACATGGTGGGGTCTCCTGCACTGACCTGCGGGATATACATGGTGGGGTCTCCTGCACTGACCTGCGGGATATACATGGTGGGGTCTCCTGCACTGAATGTGGATGTGATTTCTGCCGGAGTCACTTATCTGTTAACATGGACAATTCTAGCTAGATGCCGCCAGTCGCGATATTTAAGCACCCGTGGGCGACCCTTGCGCTGCTAATGGGTGATAATGCCCTCAACGACGTATTCTCAGTACACAAATGTGACACTGCGGATCGAGGAATGTTATATGCCCGAAATGTTGTAAATAGAATGTCCCCCTCAATCTGGCACCCACTAGCCTCGTTCCAACTCTGATAACACTGTTCAACAGCATTTTTGCATCCGGTGTGCGATATATCAATTCTTATGGATTTTTGGGTGCAGAATCTGAATTTAGAAATTATGTATCGCGTAAGGTTTGTATGCAATTTAGATTTTTTTTTCAATTTTTTAAAAAAGTTTTTCTTTGTTTGTGCTCATTTTCTGGTGAATTATTTATATCAAATTAAATCAGTGACTAAGCTAAACTCTTTATTTGAATGTAATACACAGTGGATGAAGTTCTAAAAATGGTCAATAGATGGCAGAACAATGTAGTTGAGCAGGAAGGTTACTGACTAGAGATGAGCGAACGTACTCGTTTCGAGTAATTACTTGATCAAGCACCGCGATTTTCGAGTACTTCAGTACTCGGGTGAAAAGATTCGGGGGGCGCCGGGGGGCGGGGGGAGGCGTGACGGAGCGGGGGGTAGCAGCGGGGAACAGGGGGGAGCCCTCTCTTTCTCCCTCTACCCCCCACTCCCCGCTGCAACCCCCCACTCACCCACGGCGCCCCCCGAATCTTTTCGCCCGAGTACGGAAGTACTCGAAAATCGCGGCGCTCGGGTGAAAAAGGGGCGTGGCCGAGTACGCTCGCTCATCTCTATTACTGACATGAGCCTATCTGTACTGCTGTTTAGTGTAGTAATCTGCATGAAGCACTTGTCGTGATTAGAGATGAGCGAGTATGCTAGTCTGAGCTTGTTGCTCGATCGAGCATTAGTATACTCGAAAGTACTCGTAAATTTCAGAGGAGAGAGAGAGACCGACCTATACAGAGCATGGGCCACCTTGAAAAATTCTCGAGTCTCCCATTGACTTTAATGGGGTTCGTTACTCGAACTGAGTTCTGGAGCATTGCAAAAAGCTTGGCTCAAGTAACGAGCACCCGGGGATTTTGGTACTCGCTCATCTCTAGATGTGATAGATAGAATCTGATCCTTTCACTTAATTCAGTACCCCAAAATTCGTTAAATCAACCTGTTTCCAAACCAGATACAGAATATTTTTTTTTTTTGTTGATGTTACAGTACTAGTAGGGTGCACAGGTACCCACAGCGCGGGACTCTCTGACCCTCACCCACCACCAATGTCCCTTCCTGGAGATAGCCCTGACGGTGGACAGGTCCAGGCCGCCATCACTGACCCTACGCTGCCTAGTGGCAGGACAGGAAGGAACCGCCGTACCTATGCAGATGAAAACTTACCGTATTAGTACCGACAGGCTAGGCCGATAGAATAAACCAACACGACAGGAAAACCACAGAACACAGGCAGAGCTGGATCGAGACAAGATAACTGTCACTGGAGCACGACCGAAGTCAGACACACAGGGAACGGAACCGATAACCTGCTATCAGCAGCTGCCAGACTATATTCAGGAGACTCCACCCCTTCCGCGAGTCCAATCAATCCGGCTGACTCAAAGAGGTAAAGCGAGCTCTAGCAGGCATGCATGGCCCTGCGTGCCGCACACCACGCCCGCACCCCGGAGCACAGCTCCGCCGCTCCCCAACCTGAGTGTGGCACAACACTATCTCAGAACGCCACAGCGAACTGCGCCACTGCCACCCGTGGTCAATGACCGGCCTAATGGTAACAGTTGACCAGTGTAATTCAAGTCACCTTGCCCGTTGGCCACTGTTCATCCTCACTCACAAGAGAACACCCCACAACATATACAAGTATGGCCATTTCCAAGCATCATCATCAAACTCCACTGTAATATTATTATGGTCATGCTGATGTCAGGGCTGGCCTTGCGTTGCACAGAGGCCATGATCTCTCACTACTGTAGGGGGCACAACTCCACCAATCCCACACTTCCAACTATATGGAAAAGTACTTGCACAGGATGTAGCTGCATTCCCGCTTTACAGGTTGAATAGCATGATTTATCCAACTTTCCAGCACTGTTATTTGGGCACTGATTGATTGTATTACTATGGGCACTATATGGCGGTATCACAGCACAGTAAAAGTCAGCCCAGGTTGGTGCCATGCATTTTCAGAAGTTTTCAGAAATGTCAGCTTTTATTTTGTGGATGGACTTGCAGGACTAGATGGAGGAATTGAATTCCGCAGCATTATCGGGGATATCCTGCTTATAAATGATCAGTAAACCAGGAAACCATGCGCCAGGTAGAGGAATGCCCACTAAATAAATTCCCACTTCCTCACTCATCTCCCTGCAGAGGTGCATAAAGCCACTCATACTGCTGACACCTACTGGAGGATTTACATATTGCAGCCTGAGAATTGGAGAAATCTATTGTAAGACTTTGTCTCCCTCTGTTGGACAGAGTGATACCTGCTATGTTATTACTGGGTGCAGTCAATGGGTATGCCTAAAGAAGCCTCATACGCTGACTGGTCACTTTATTAGAGCTCTGAACTCTTTCATGATTGGCGCTTCCCTGTATAGAAATTAGAGCTGTGACCCCAGAATGAAGGATAAAATCACGTGACAAGTTTTCCATGGATCTGTTTCAGTGTGAATCCACATTCGATGGGATCCAGTGATCTGAGCGACTTCCAACGAGCCGGGTCATCGGTGCTAGACTAGCCAGGGCCGGGATGTCACTGCCAACCGCGTGGGGTTTTCTCATGTAACGGTGTGGAGAGTATACTGAGAATGGCGCGATCAAGGAAAAACATCGAGCGAAAGGGGATCCTGCGGACGGAAACAACTTGTCACTGAAAGGGGTCAGAGGAGGATGTCAGGAATCATTCTGATGAACTGATGCTGCATAGCCAAGAAAACAGCAGCTGAATACAACGCTGGAGTTTCAACTAATGCGTAAGAAAATACAACTCGCCATTCCTTTCACGGATGGGCTATAACTGCAGAACATATCAGCGCTTTCATCTAATCTGCAGCAACTACAAGAAGCTTCCTGTCCACGGGGGCCGATATTCCCACAGAATATTCCACCTAGCGGAATCTACATCACAACAAAGCACTTCAGTACTGAAGTCCAAAGGAAAGAGGTCCAACCTGCTACTAGATGGGGGTGTCTAATAAAGTGGTCATTCAGTGTATATCTTCCAACTGATATGGGCTTGTGTTCGCAGTCCCAGATCCAATTTATTGCTAAGATCTCAGTGTACCCCTATTCTTTGCTGAGACAAGTCTGGTCCCCTGCTGCACTATAAGTTAGACAAGGCTGCTTTGAATTGCATCATTTCAAGTTAAAGTTTTTTTTTAAATGTGTGGCGGCTGCGGTCCTGGACTCTCCTGCAGCGACTATGTGCCACCATTCATCATTCACATGACTGCTGCAGCCAATCATTGGACTTAGCAGTCATGTGTGCATGAAAAGCCTGTGACTGCTGAGGCCAATGATTGGTTGCAGAAGTCACGTGAGCAATGAACAGCAAACACCTGCTACAGGAGCACTGGGGACAGCAAACACCTGCTACAGGAGCACTGGGGACAGCAAACACCTGCTACAGGAGCACTGGGGACAGCAAACACCTGCTACAGGAGCACTGGGGACAGCAAACACCTGCTACAGGAGCACTGGGGACAGCAAACACCTGCTACAGGAGCACTGGGGACCACAGCAGGGGCGCTGGAGTGGCGAGATATTAAATAGCTGACTACTGTATTTCGTTTCTTTCATCCATTTATTTGCCTCCTGACAAATCTTCAAGACTTCCCTTTAACAGATATTCTACTTTAAGAGTCCAAGCAGCGGGTGTGACTATAAAGTCGACTGGCATCTGTTGCCCATTTTTGCTGAGCAAGCGAACATTACCAGCCTATGATGGATTCTACTCCTACCAGACGGAGATCAATGAAGACTAGGACCAGTCGTCCCATTTGTCAAGCAGTCATCGGCTCCCCAGACACAGCGTAAAGCAGAATAATGACTCCGTGCAGCCTGGTATTGGTTCCAGTGACTCCCTGCGGACACAGTAAGATGTATTGGCGCTGGAGGCGGGCAGGGTATTGACAGGGGTCATTAGGCCTTATCTGGACTGAAGGAAATCCAAAACCCACAGAGAGAGGCAGAAAACATCTCCTTATGCGGGAAATACATTGTAGTAGTCAGTTGCGCTCCTTATTTATGGCGAGGCAGCGTAATCATCTCTAATCATGTGCTGTATAATTGAGGCAATATGGATTTTCCCGCAACAACACTCGGGGGACCTTTAAATCTTTATATCTTCTATAACTTTACTTTATAGCTTCTTACACGCCGGGCGGCAGAGCTCCGAAAAATAAATTACTCCATCACAATGCATTATTTCCTCGCTATGAACGTCTCACTATCTCCATCATGTTCAGCCAGGTCCTTATATCATCACGCCCATGTCTGTCTGTAATGTCCTCGTATCTCAGGTCTGTGCCCTTATATCACTTCCTGCTTTTCAGCTTATTTATCACCATGTCCTTCTCCACTCCTCCTCAAGTCCCGACATCCTCAGCCTTTCCAGGCTTCAAAACTGGATCCTTCTGTAAGTATTTAAAGAGATTACTCCAAAAACTAAAGTTATCTCCTCTCCTGCAACTTTATGAACAACGGGGGTCTCACAGCTACAATCTTCACCGATTCCAAGAATGGGTGTCTTGTGTCTCCCCTTCTCCTCAAAGGGGGCTTACTGCACACCCCACAGTGAGGAGGAGATTGAGTGGAATGACAGTTCTGCATACAAGTGCTTGGAATTTTTGGTCAGCCCCACTGAAATGAATGGAGCAGCAGCCATGCATGGTCACTGCGGGTTGAAGAAGCATCACCGTACTGACAAGAAGAGTGGGTCACAGGACTAGGGTTGCCACATGGCCAGTAATTCACCGGCACAGCTGGTAACTAAATCTCAAGCCCGTTGCCATTTTTTTTTTCTTGCTGTGAGCACGGCCGGGAATCAACCACACCATGAAGAACTTTGAGTCACTCTTTGCTCTGGTCTGGACACCGAGCCAACATCTGCGTTCTTGCACTTGCTGTACGCAGCGCAAGAGGAGGGGTCAGTTACATCAGCAGCAGCCAGACTGGAGGTATAGAGTTACTTAAAGTTTCATGGTGTGGTTGCTGCTCAGCCAGTAGTACAGAGGTAGTGAGGGCACTATTATTATTGGGGCCACTAAGGGGATCACTGTTACTACTGTGGACACTAAGGGGGACCCATACTATTGAGGACACTAAGGGGGTCACTATTACTACTGGGGTCACTATGGGGAGCACTATTACTATAAGGGCCACTAAAGGTGGTGTAGTGTCCCTGAATAACATCCTGGTCCCATCCCTAATTGTCATACATGTATTGTCTTATGTGGATGCACTGTGCAAATCTGTCATGTCAATTTTTTGTATGTGGTTTGCACAGCTGCAACATCTAAAGGGTTAACTCCCCTAAAAACTGTGTAAAGTGGTACAAGTGAGGTTATAAAAGTGAGTGACTGAGAGTGGGAAAAGAGTTCCATTATAGAGTCCATCTTCAGGAGGAGACAGTGCTAACACAGAGCCGCATGGGAGCACCATCAACTTCCATGTTGGTGAAGATGGAGGAGGAAGAACGACATCCCGTGGCGTATGGAGAGTGGATGTAGAGGAGTGAGTTCCGTCCACAGAGAGAGCACACCAAACCACAAATTTTACTAAAACAGGTACCCGTTCACACTACAGCATTATTATTCCTGGGTGGCCGTCCGCCCTTAGGATCACCGCACAGAGGTACGTGATTGTAACACCCACGTGGAGAATGTGCGGGGTGCATCTAGGCTAAGCCTTCTTCTAAGTAATTTTGTCTTGCCAGAGGGTATGTGGAAAGGATCTTGTCTTTTTACCTCCTCCGGAGTATACTTAATGTGAAGTTTTACTGGGCCTCAACCGTTCCTGAGCACCCGAGCTATGATACACTTGTCCAGTGTTTATTAATCTGCCATGTATGGAACAGAGGCGTCGTGAACTTGACAACTACTACCACCCTCATTCTGAGGACTACTGGCCCTATCCCCTGCTGCGGTAACTTCCTCCGGGACCAGGAGTTGGTAAGTGCCACCATGACGGGTCCATGCACTACACCCTTCCAACTCCAGCCGTACACGTGGGTAGCGAGCTATTTCCCTGCAGTGTCCCACGAGTGGGCCGTTATGGAGCTTGGCATCCCATGAACAGGATCTGACCTGATGTGCCTAATTAAGTTAATGGACTTTCATACAAGTTTCAGTGGGGCCACTCAAGATGGCGCCACAGTATATATTAACGCTCTCCTCTTTGACTCACTCCCGCCAAAGTTGCTTGGTGCCAAAATGACAATGCCCTGGCTTGGAGCAAAGTAGGAGGGTAGGGGGGACTACCCATGCTTTATGGACTTGCTGGTGCCAGAAATAGGAGGAGCTCATTGTGGCTGCAGACTCCTGGGCCCAAAGCACTATTGGCCAGGCAAGTGACAAAATGGATGCCACTGTGAGGACTACCCCCATCATCTACCTGGCCAACCAGGCAGCCCGTGCGGTTATGCCCCAGGGTTGCATCCCTTTGCACAGGATTTTGAGAACTCTGGAGTACAAGTGTTCCACAGTGCTCTTTCCCCTACTGGCTAAACCACCAGCTCCGAGGAAGATGCAGAGATCCCAGCAAGAAACAGTATCCAGCCCTGTTTCTTTGTCAAGTAAAAAGGACTCTTTCCGTAAGAGACACTGCTCTGTTTTTTCCTGTTTGCATGTTTTTCATATTTTCCATGTTTTTCTTGTATTTCATATGCAAAAGTCTCTAACGCACCAGAGACTGCAAAGTAAGAATACCCCCTGCACACGGGTGGAAATTCCGCAGCGGGATTTCCCGCAGAATTTCCGCCCGTGGAAGCTGCCATAGGATTGCGTTAGAAAACATAATCCTAGGCAGAAGGCCGCGATTTGTCCACGGAAAACAAATCGCAGCATGTTCTATCTCGAGGCCCGCACAGAAATGTCACTCCCCGGCTGAAGTTTATTCCACTGATCTAATTTTTTACTAGTCTTTGGAGCAAAGAGTTATGTATGATGCTCCATAGCAATACCTGTGGTGTTGGATTCTGTCCACCCTAGTAGATTTTCCACAAGTACTTGCAAGTCACTGTTTTACAGGCGCCGGGGATGGCTTATTTTTAAGTAGGAGGAACTGTAGTGTTCCAGAATAACATCCTGGTCCCCTCCATAATTGATCCACATGTATTGTCTTATGTAGATGCATTGTGCGAATCAGTCATGTCCATTTTCTGTATGTGTGTTGCACAGCTGCAGCGTCTGAAGGGTTAACGTCCCTAAAATCATTGCCTGTCAGCTCTGTTTGCATGCTGAATGTATCTATTCTTACTGTGTCATGTGGTACAAGTGAGATTATAAAAGTGAGTGTCTGAGAGCGAGAAAAGAGTTTCATCTTAGAGTCTATCTTCAGGAGGAGAACGCTAACACAGAGCTGCATGGGAGCACCGTCAGCTTCCATGTTGGTGAAGGTGGAAGAGGAACGACTACCCATAGTGCATGGAGAGTGGATCTGAGAGGAGTGAGTCCCGTCCAGAGAGAGAGCACACACAACCTCAAATTTTACCAAAACAGGTTCCCGTTCACACCACAGGCATTATTTTTCACATCTGGCTTTTTGGCCATTGGCTCATTTTAATATATAATCTAGCCCCCTTCTCTGTCACAACTGACATAGACAAGGGGGCTGGCTTAGTTATTGAAATGAGCCAAACAGCCAGTCCCCAGCAGTGAGAGGAAGACTCCAGTGGAGGTTGTGACATCCCTGGATCCGGTATTTCCCCTCCCTGGACAACCCCTTTGAAGTGGGTGGGTCACCTCTCCTGACACTACTTGTATTCCCCACACAAGAGCAATTCTGGAGCATCTTTTCTCAGATCTCAGTTTTGTTGTTCTTCCTCGTGGACAGTTGCTAGGGTGCTTTTACATGCTCCACAGCGGAAAAATCTGCACCAAAAGAATTGCTTTGGATTTACAAATGGCAAAATCTGCAGCAATTCTGGGTCAAAATCCGCATGTTAGACACCGTTCCCATTGTAAATATGGTGCATCCCGTTATGGTCTGAAGTTGCTCAATCAATGGTGACATTGCCAAACTATATATGGATATACCTAAATCACAAACAGAATGATAACACTCACTAACCAGTATATTCATGCACAGAGGCGTAACTTGAAGCTTCTGGGCCCTGATGCAAAATCTGTAACAGGGCCCCCAACTATAATGCTTTCTTCATAGTACTGGGCTCCCCATATGGAGAAAAGAGGCCTTATGGGCCACCTAAGGCTCCTGGGCCTGGGTGCAACCCCTGCACCTCCTATAGTTATGCCCCTGTTTATGCATTTCCAGGAAGAATAACAGAGAAACAGCAAAATGCTGAGTTCTAAGAAAAGATGCTCCAAAATTGTTATTACATGGGGGACTACTAAAACAGACATGTCAGGAATGCCGGTTGTTCCCCTAGCGGTCCCAAGAATGGCACACCTTGTATGCCCTATGTGAATGGAGCAATGGTGTGCATGCATGACCACCACTCCATTCTCATCGATAGGACGGAGATGATTAATGCGCTCACCTATCTCTATAGAAGTGAATGGAGTGGTGGTATCACAAGGGCACCACTGCTCCATTCACATAGGGCATTGGGCATGCGCTGTTCTCTGGAATTTTGGGGGTCTCGGTGGTCGGACCTTATAGTCTTTAGTGGGAAAACTCTTTTGGGATCCCCAAATACTAAGCTGTCGGCTGAACATTTATTTGGCAATCAGCTATTCCTTCCAAAAGCTTCGTAAATGTGCCCGCTCAGCTTGTTTTTTCAATGTAAAGCAGAATCAATCAGGTGGGAACTTTGAAGTGCCGTATTTTTTCAATGGGCAGAGAGAGACGAGACCAGCAGCTGCCAGGCACCTTAGTCAGCGACCGTATCATATCAGTAGGGATCTGACTCCTGGTACAATTGCAAAACAGCTATTTGAAGGGGCGCTGCTACTCTGGTGACCGCTGCGGTCTGTGCATTGTATACCAGGCACAGCGCTATTAGGGTTGCCACCTGGCTGGTAGCTCACTTGTTTCGGCTGGTAATCAAGTCCAAAGACTGGTGCCGGTATTTATTTTTTACCATCCATATCAATAGTCTGCGAACAATAAATGTCAGCTGAAAGCTGACATTTAAATCCCCGGCTGCTGAATACTACAGAAAGCAGTTCAGGAGACCTGCCGGCCAGACGCGGCTGAACTCCGGCTGCAGCGGAAAGGTGAATATACATTTTTTTTTATTTTTACACATTTTAGGATGATTTTCAGGTAAGGGCTTATATTTTTAAGCCCTTCCCGAAAATTCATCCCACGCTCGCCGGCAGCCCATTGCTTTCAATGGAGCCGGCTGTATTGCCGGCTCCATTGAATTCAATGGGCTAACATCGTTCTTCTCTGCCACAGCTGTGGCAGAGGAGAACGATCTTTATGCTGACAGTGCGGGGGGGGGGGGGCCCACTCTTGCCGCTATCGTGGCTTAATAGTGGGACCTGGGAACTTGAGATGCAGCCCAACATGTAGCCCCTCACCTGCCCTATCCGTTTCTGTGTCGTTCCCATCACTTTCGTGAATTTCCCAGATTTTCACAAATGAAAACCTTAGCGAGCATCGGCGATATACAAAAATGGTTGAGTCGCCCATTGACTTTAATGGGGTTTGTTTCGAGTAACGAACCCTCCAGCATCGCGGGAAGTTCGACTCGAGTAACGAGCACTCGAGCATTTTGGTGCTCGCTCATCTCTAGTTGAGATCCAAGAAGTGATCTGGGAGTGGTACGAAAACCGTAGGGTCCAAGTATTGCTCAAAGAATGCCTTTCATATTGTCACTTGAGAACCAATGTCTAAGAGTGCTGAAACGGGTGCACCTTCTACCATTATCAGGATTTCAGGGCAGTGGCCAACGTATTTGGACATCCACTGTTGGTTTTGCTGAGCAGGACCTACTTTCTTTCCTCGCGGGCAGCGGGCCATGGGCCCAGGGGATGCCCTTTTAAACTCAGGCATTCCATGGATGCATGTCCTGGATGTTTGCAATGCATACAGATATGATTCAGGTTTCTCCATGGAAAGTTGTTCCTATCTCTTTGGAATGTTTCATCAGGAGGCTGCGAAGGCCCACGAGAATACGGGCATGAGTCTTCCAAGTGAAGCGGGCATCTCCAATTCTCCCATCCGTTACAGAGTTGCCACACCCCGTGCCATTTGTGCCAGTTGTTTCTGCATTGTTTCCAGTTGCTGGCTCTGGGAACTTCATCCTTCTCAGATTCAGTTCCTTGGGTGGGCTGGAACGAAATCCAAAGTTTGGCGCATCGTAGGGGTCTGATATCTCCCAGTAACTTTTTAGAGGTGGCAGGAGTTTCTATATCTGCAACTGTAGGTTTGGTACCCATCACCCGAATGGCTAACTCCTTGAAATCTAGGAAACTGTCATCTGCGTGTTGGACTACTAACATGCTCAATTACCTCCAGAGGTAACCCCTTCAATAAATTGCTCTCCTAGCATTTGGTCAGCAGTGTCAGTTTCTCTCGGATGAGCGTGAATTACGACTTTCATCCCTTCCTGAAGGGAGAGGGCATAGTCCCAAAGGGATTCACTTGCCCGCTGCGTCTTATTTAAAAAATCTCTTTTTTTCACTTCTGAAGCTGTAGAGGTCTTAAAAATATTTTGGTGTCTTTCAAATACCTGTTCTACAGTTCTTTTCTGAAACTTAGGCCAGGTCTTAACTTCCCTTGCGGCTGCTCCCTCTAACTACCCAATCAGTATATCCACCCGCTATTCCACGGCTATGGGATATAGTCAGAACATCGCTAACATTTAGCTGTAAAACTATCTCAGGCTGTGTAATTCTCCTTTGTAATGGGGCAACGTTAGAGGCATTGTAGCGGAAATAGCGGGAGTAGCAAAAGTAGTGGTCACAGAGTTTGGATCGCTAGGGTCTGCTTGTTCCTATGAATCTCAGATTTTTAAGGTGCTAGAAGGATTTTCTAGGCTCTAGAGTACAGAGGATTGAATCTTCTTCCACTTGGGCATTTTTTGAAAATAGGGACGCTAGTTCTTTAAATTTTTAAAATTGCACAAAAAGGTCACAGAAGTATCTTTCCTGTTCGTGAGAAAACCCTGCAATGTGTGACAAGTGGAAAGAGGTCTGCACTCTCTGAGCGGTTTCTAAGGGGTAGTTGAGTGTCATAGTGGTGATAAGTGCAGCGCTCTCTATACAATTTTGCACACAGATGAAGGTAGACAACAGGATATAGATAACTAATTGAATTAGGTGAACATGACGCCACTGCCTGACTTAAAAGATCTTTGTAGAGAAATAAGACAAACACACATATTTGAGTAAACTGCAGGCACACCATTTACTGTTGAATGTGGCAGTCTGCAAGAATATTAAATGGTAGAACATGCATATACACAGTTTAAGCCTTGACACATGGATAAACAGGCCCTGGGGAGGCAGAACCTGGGATAAGAGAGAGCTATAGAGACAGTGACAAGGACCGAAACAAAACTCCTATCATCTGACTAACAATAATTTGCCATTCATGAAACACGAGCTAAGATTCTCTAGTATACACACCATGAGATCATCTGGAGAATCTGGGATCTTTGCAGTCTGTGATGCTGTGACTGTGTTGATTGTTCGGTGGAAGCACTGCTTGAAAGGATTTTATGTCTCGACAACAAATGCAGGCTTCTCTTAGCATAGTGGGTGATTAATGAGCCACACAAAGGGTTCTTGAAGCTTTCATTCAGCTTCTCCAGTTCTTCCCCTCCAGGGCAGGAAAGAAACCAGTAAGTCAGCTTCACCTGGCTGTCGGCATTCTCCCCCTCCTGCTTCTCCCTCTCTCTCTTTCCACTGACTAAACACTGCCCTGTTCCCTGCCTCTCATCCCTGCCTATAATTATCTAGTGTGACACAGATCAGAAGAAACAGGAAATAATCCAGACTAGTCCACTCAGGTAACTTGTTTCAGCTCAGCTGTGATTAGCTCCGCCCCTCGACCAATCAGGGAACTTCTTTCTTTTGCTGGGTCACGTGATCCGCAGGTTCTGGCTGCTACATCCCCAGGTCTTCAGCCATTGTAGTAAAATAAAAATGACTAAGCTAAATTAACTATTTAGTTCCCTATCCTGACTCCATCTTCTTATTAAACGAAAACCAGCATAACTACCCTCTGCTCAATGAGCTGTAGTTCGAATAGTTGCTCTGGACTTGCAGTTAAGTACTTTTACTGTAGTGTCACACTTCAGGTCACTACAGTGTATATCTGGGTGTTGTTAGCATAGAGATGGTACTGATAGCCAAGTCTCCTGATGGGAGGGGGGCGAGGACCGAGCTCTGGGAGACCCCAACAGCAAGGGGAAGAGGAGAGGAGGTACAGCCTGCAAAGGATACACTGACTGAGCGGTCAGATAGGTAGGAGGAGAACCAGGGAAGAGCAGTGTCCTTTAGAAAGTTAAAGCGAAGCATACTGAGGAGGAGTTTGTGGTCAACAGTTTCAAATGCTTCAGAGAGATCAAGGAGGATCAGTAAGGAGTGGTCACCTCTCGATTTAGCCATCAGGAGGTCTGACTGCATTTCACAGTTGCTGGAGGGTGTGTTGAGGAGGAACTATAGAGCGAACATGACAATCAAGGTGGTCCCACAGATACTCAATTGTGTTCAAGTTGGGGGAGCTAGGGGGCGAGGGAAGTAATTGGAAGTCTTGGTTGTGGTCTTCCATCCATAAAGGAAGCTGAACAGCTCTCCAAACGTATGAAGAATATCGATGCATGCCTCCTCTGTAGGAATAATCGTGACTACCCAATGATATAGATCATCAAAAGGAGCAGCTTCCAAAATGCAATATCAAAATAGGATCTTTTTATTCCATTTAGGGCTCCTGCACACTTGCGTTTTTCTTGCGCATCTTTTTCATGCGATATCGCTGAATTTTTTTCACGCGAATGTCAATGGGACTTACTAATGTTAAAAACGCATCACAAATTGGTGCTTTGCAATTTTTGTGCGATGCCTTTTTAACATTAGCAAGCCCCATTGACAATTGCGTGAAAAAAACCCACAAGAAAAACGCAAGTGTGCAGGAGCCCTAAAGCAGGTGCGATATTTCAGCTGAACATAGCCTTTCAAGCATAGTGTTACGAATTACGGATTGTGGATCCACTGCACAAACCAACCAAGCCTAGACCAGTCCTGGAGTGGTTGGCAGCTGACTCCTTAGATAGAGGGACTGATGCTAGGAAAAGGGAGACTGACCCTTGGCTGCAGAGGGAATGGAAAGCCCCTACCTACCAGCAAGGTGATCACCCCAATGAGGGCAGCTCTGCGCTGGAACTTCTGGTCTGAGCAGGAGGAGCACACAGATGCAGGACAGAGCAAGGGTAAATCATGAACAGGAATGGGAACGGACATAAAACTGTCAGAAAGTAAACGTACAGACAGATCAGATATGAAAGGAGCCTCAGACAGAACAGAAGGCCTGAAACAGACCCAACATAGGGAGGCTGAGAACAGTGATCAAAGAAAGCAGAGTGTCAAAACCTAAGACACACCAATTCTGAGGCCACCAGGAAGCACATCAGCTCAGCTTAAATAGGGAAGAGATTGCCAATTAACCCCACAGCTGAGCTGAGAGACAAAGTACTGGTTAACTCTCTCAGTGCTGGATGAAAACAGACAGAGGATCCATATGCACAGGAATAGTAGAATGATGCTTGCGGCAGCCTGGAAGCGCATGAGGGTGGCAGACACGAGTTGCGACCTTACACATAGCCAAACATCATGCATATGCACTTATTTATACACCCACTAATATAATCTACATGTACCTCAATCAGTGACATCATAGCAATGAACATATATCTAAGAAAAAATAAATATTATACAAACATAAGTTGCCCGGTAATGATCAAATGAATGGATAGAGCTGAGAACTAGAAAATTCCCATAATGTCAGCATTACATTCTGTAACGTGTAGATGAAACTGTGTACCTGCATATTCAATGAAGCTGGCAAAGCTAGGTGTTGAAGGAGGGAGGCGGTGGAGACAGAATTCCTGGAGGAGAGAGGCGGTGGAGACATAACGCCTGGAGGAGGGAGGTTTTGGAGACACAACGCCTGGAGGAGGGAGACAGTGGAGACATAATGCCTGGAGGAGGAAGGTGGTAGAGACATAATGCTTGGAAGAGGGAGGTGGTGGAGACAGTACACCTGGAGAAGGGAGGCAGTGGAGACAGAATGCCTGGAGGAGGAAGGTGGTGGAGACAAAATGCCTGGAGGAGGGAGGCAGTGGAGACAAAACGCCTGGAGGAGGGAGGTGGTGGAGACAAAACGCCTGGAGGAAGGAGGCGGTGGAGACAGAACGCCTGGAGGAGGGAGGCGGTGGAAACAGAATGCCTGGAGGAGGGAGGCGGTTTAGACAGAATGCCTGGAAGAGGGAGGCGGTGGAGACATAACACCTGGACAAGGGAAGTAGTTGAGACATGATGCCTGGAGGAGGGAAGTGGTGAAGACATAAAGCCTGGAGGAGGGAGGCGGTGACAACAGAACGCTGTGGACATCTGCACACTCAGGGCTCTTTTAAATGGGACGACAGGTCGTCCCAGTGTAGTGACCCGAAGTCTATATATCTGGCTCCTCCATAAGTGTCATACATGTCATGTCTTTTATGTGGATGCACTGTGCAAAGTGCCTTGTCTGCTGTTATGTGTATTGCACAGCTGCAGCATGCAAGAGTTTAATGTCTGAAAGTGACTGGAACATGTCTGGGAAAGTAGCAATTCTGTCTAGTCACGTGAGGTCGCCCTTCTACGAGGGGGTGCTGATTAGTCTTTGGCTTTACTCAGAAAGGAACGAAATAGGAATTTGAAACTTTCCATTTCCCCCACATCCTCTCCACTGATGCCAACACACTTCTTACATCGGTATTTTAAGTTCTGTAAGCCTTGCAAAAAGAAGGATTTTGATTGTGCCTCAAACCAATCACCCGTAGCAGCCATGGCATCAAAAATGGTGTGAAATTTGGTACCCTTGAGGTGTTTCTTTAGATTTGGAAACAGATGATAGTTGGGGGGAGCTAGATTTGGTGAATAAGGTGGGTGGTCTACCAGCTGGAAGCCTAGCTCCACCAGTTTTGCTGTGGTCGCTTGTGCAGTATGAGGGGAGGCGTTGTCTTGCAGGAACAAGATTCCTTTGGACAGCTTGCTGCGCCTTTTGGCCTTCAGAGCTGCCTTCAATTGGTCCAAAAGTATTACCTAAGCGGGGTTATGACCAAGTATTACCTAAGCGGGGTTATGGAATAGAGGGCTGTCTGTATCCCTAAAAATCCAGCAGCCAGTAAATAGTGTGCTACTTAGCAACTTATATGTGGTATGATTATTAATGCGATGTCTGCAGCCCTGCTAGTTCTGTCTATGTGGGGACTTAGCGCATTGCTTGGCAACACAGATGCGGTATGATCCGCGCTGACCTTCCTCTAGTATCAGCACGCTGCTATGTTGCCTCGCGACGGGGACGCGTGGCACGTATGAGCGTGGTGACGTCACGGCGTGCAGTGACGTCATCACGTGACCTAGCAACCGGAGGGTCAGACGGCCGCTGTGTCGTGCGGCGCGATCGGATCCAGGCAGAATCACGCTCTAGGTACAGCGATTCTTTATCGTGGAGGGAATGATGTAATGGAGGCACAGGTATCACTGGATGAGGGTGCTTCCGATGCATGGGACACTAATTAAGGAGGTTCAGCCCCCTGGTGGGGGGTTTTCTGTTTTGCTACTGGTGGATTAGCTCAGGGGGAACCACTTCCAGATAGTGGGTGGGGCCTTTTCCTTTATAAGATCTAACCCCCACACTGAGCAAGTCATTAGCCACTAGCCTACCACTAAGGCCAGTGATGCTACCATTTTGTTATTTTGGCTGCTGATAGGGCTGCACTCTCACTCCTCCACACTGCTGGTAAGAACTGGGAACTGGTAAATCCTGGCTACCCTGAAAATGAATGCTTGATTCTGCTCCTCGCTTTGCGGACCTCCTCCCATGTCCTCCTCCAATGACTTCCTACGCATACTGACTACTGAGAACTGCTCTGACTCCTCCTTCGCTTCCTGTCTTGCTCCCGCACTTTTTCTCTTCTCCTCCCCCTCCGCATAGAGGCTCACACTACATTTCCCCGCTCTGAGCTCTGACTCTCCACCCCTCTACCAATCAGTGAGGGCATGACATACAGCCAATGGGGCCAGTTGTTGCCAAACTTCTAGCTTAGGAAGGGGAGAAACTGATGTAAGGCACTTTCTATGTCTCCTGGAAGCACATAGCAAAGTGTTACAGGACAATTTCTACCAGTACACTCTCACAAATTAGAAGATGCGCTCAGAGCTGCAAGGTGGGCTCTCGTAGATTTGCAGCTCCTCTCTTGCTCCTTAGTAACAAGGCCTGGGTAGATAGGGCCCCAGGACACATGCCATCCTCTCAGCTTCCTCCATCTTCCCTACACACAGACTAAAGGTGTCTGTGTGCAGACCGGCTCCTATCAGAAACACTCTAAGTGGAAGACGGATAGAAAGACAAAGACCTCACTCATGCACCTTGCAAACACATATATAAAACAAGGTCACATGACATACAAAAGATACATTTCCAGACATAACCCAGACAGTAACCCTTTCAGTGCTGCAGCTATGCAATACAAATCATTATTACTCCCATGGAAGACAATGACAATACATAGGCACAAGACAAACATAGATCATTCAGAAACGTCTAGAAAGTTCTGTACATTAAAGGGGTTGTCCCGCGGCAGCAAGTGGGTCTATACACTTCTGTATGGCCATATTAATGCACTTTGTAATATACATTGTGCATTAATTATGAGCCATACAGAAGTTATAAAAAGTTTTATACTTACCTGCTCCGTTGCTGGCGTCCTCGTCTCCATGGTGCCGACTAATTTTCGCCCTCCGATGGCCAAATTAGCCGCGCTTGCGCAGTCCGGGTCTTCTCCTGTCTTCTATGGAGCCGCTCGTGCAGAATGCAGGCTCCGTGTAGCTCCGCCCCGTCACGTGCCGATTCCAGCCAATCAGGAGGCTGGAATCGGCAATGGACCGCACAGAAGAGCTGCGGTCCACGGAGACAGAGGATCCCGGCGGCCATCTTCAGCGGTAAGTATTGAAGTCACCGGAGCGCGGGGATTAAGGTAAGCGCTCCGGTAAGCTTTCTTTACCTCCCTGCATCGGGGTTGTCTCGCGCCGACCGGGGGGGGGGGGGGGGTTGAAAAAAAAAAAACCCGTTTCGGCGCGGGACAACCCCTTTAACTTCTGTATACTACAGCTACATATCTGAAACAAGTAACATCCCGACCAATAGCTGAAGATGCCTCTCTCTGTATTCTAATACATTCCAAAGTTAGGCTGCTTTCATAGCCGCCTTAGGGTCAGTTTAGGGTTTTCCGGCTCTCTGCTCCATTTTTAGAGGAGAGAAGCTGAAATCAAACGGTAAAAAAAATTATTCTTTTTTTCTCCATTGATTTCAATTGGGCTCCAAAAAAAAAAAAAAACAGAAAGCAAACAGAAAAGCTTCATTTTGCTTCTGTTCGGTTTCCCTTTTATGTTTGCCTCTTATGATGGCTCTCCATAAAATATTTTGAAACTGTCAACTCCAACTAACCCCTGCGAATCATGGATTTATGTTGATTAATTCTCTCTCTATATTCCCTTGTGGTTTCACCCACATAAAGTAACCCAGAAGGACACTGAAGTGTGTATATGACAAAGGAGGACTGGCAGGTATAAAATCTCTTAATAAAATATCTCTTACCAGTTAGCGGAGGTGTAGAAAAACTATCCTTAAAGGGGTTGTCCCGCGATGACAAGTTAAGTTAAACACTTCTGTATGGCCATATTAATGCACTTTGTAATATACATCGTGCATGAAATATGTGCCATACAGAAGTTATATACTCACCTTCCCTGTGCTGGCGTCCCCGTCTCCATGGTGCCGTCTAATTTCAGCGTCTAATCGCCCGATTAGACGCGCTTGCGCAGAAGGGTCTTCTCCCTTCTGGTCGGTCCGGGCACGAGCGCCGTTCTGGCTCCACCCCCTTCTACGCGTCATCGCGTAGCTCCGC
The DNA here is from genome assembly GCF_035609145.1 of Eleutherodactylus coqui. Taxonomy (NCBI): domain Eukaryota; kingdom Metazoa; phylum Chordata; class Amphibia; order Anura; family Eleutherodactylidae; genus Eleutherodactylus; species Eleutherodactylus coqui. The sequence goes on from NC_089842.1 coordinate 235,250,226, forward strand.
CCCGTCACGTGTGCCGATTCCAGCCAATCAGGAGGCTGGAATCGGCAATGGACCGCACAGAGCCCACGGTTCACCATGGGAGAAGACCTGCGGTGCATCGTGGGTGAAGATCCCGGCGGCCATCTTGGAGGAAAAGAAGGAAGAAGTTGCAGAGAGGGGATTCGGGTAAGTAAAATTTTTTTTTTAAATTTCAACACATCCCTTGGGTTTGTCCTGCGCTGAACGGGGGGCCTATGCAAAAAAAAACCAAACCCGTTTCGCCGCGGGACAACCCCTTTAAGCATCATATTAGAATTACAGTAACTGAAACACAGAAAACTGTCCAACTAGGAAGTGGCAAAAAGAGTTTGTACTGGACCTATGGATGATGATGGACTTATATCTAATCTAATCAATTGATTCTTTAAATTCTTAGGTCTTTTATATGCCATAAGTGGTTGAGATGTGAATTCTGCTTTATCAGGGTGCTCTCTCCTAATGATGTCCCATGAGGACCTCAAGATCTTTGAAATCTTAGGACTAATTTGACAAAGGCATACAACCTTGTCGAGTCTTCTTAGTTTGACTCAACAAGTCCATTCTGGACTTCTCCTCTACTGTATTCATAGGCTCACCTGGAAGGCATCTAGGAAAACCATGCTTTTCAAATTTCTTGCACTTCTGATTGTCACTATCTATTCACTTCATGTGAATCAATGGGACTTGGGCAACAACCTAATCATTGCCTTAGGATGGGAACTGTCATAGATTACGATCTGTACTTTGAATGTACAGCTCAGTACTCAGGCCTGTCCCTTTTTGGACACATCAAAAAACTGCAATTGGTCATAAGAGATAGACATAGTAAGTTATAATTTAGCATCAAATGCATTGATTTCATCCAAAGACAGATGTAGGGAAGATACATCACCTCCCCACACAGCAAACACATCATATATGTATCTCCACTAGAGATGAGCAAGTATACTCGCTAAAGGCAATTGCTGGAGCGAGCATTGCCTTTAGCGAGTACCTGCCCGCTCGAGATAGAAGGTTCGGGTGCCGGCGCGGGGGAGCAGTGAGTAGCGGCAGTAGGGAGCGGGGGGGAGAGAGGGAGAGAGAGATCTCCCCTCCGTTCCTCCCCGCTCTCCCCCGCAGCTCCCTGCCCGCCGCCGGCACCCGAACCTTCAGTCTCGAGCGGGCAGGTACTCGCTAAAGGCAATGCTCGCTCGAGTAATTGCCTTTAGCGAGTATACTCGCTCATCTCTAATCTCCACCAACACAATAGGCTGGGGTGATGCACAGATGTGTTTACAGCAGATTTCTCCACATAGTTCATGGAAGTATTTGCATATGTTGGTGCCACATTAGATCCCATGGCTGAACCCTGGCACTGAGCATAATAAGTGTCCTGAAATAAAAAGTAATTGTCATACATGATCACTGCCAAAAGTTGTAATATGCAATCGCATCATTTAGTAGAATAATGGGTTGTACATTAACAAGACTGAACTTGAGAAAACCATTTATGGTGAGCAATAAAGCTATACAAGAATACCAGGATGGCTGACTCTGCTGTAGCCAAGTCACAAGTTGTCCTAGAATCCTATCCAGAAATATGAGAAAAGAGTCATTCCCAGACACAATAGGTCATCCAAGAGGTCTGTTCAAAGATTTGGGAATCTATGATAAACCGTACAGCACAGGTGTAACTGCGGGTTTCATGGTTAAATACTCCACCAATTTCTGTTCAATAATTTTGGTCAAAAATGCTTCCTCTAGAATCATCTTTTGTCAGGGTGTGCCTGCTGGGACCTGGGGTTCTATGGGTTTCCAGGAGCACACCTTCACAGGTGTGGAATAATTGAGCTGGCTGGGTGTGGATTTCTCCAGCCAGCCAATCTCTACTGGTATGCTGCATATATATACCAGTTCCTCTGCATAAGGAGGCTGGTATCCCTTCACTCAGAGTTGGGTGTTATGCATGTCTAGTCATTTGTGTTTATCTCACCTTCCCTGAGGATGGACTGGACATCTGTTGTCCCTGTCTGGATCTTATGCAGACCCCATTTTCTCTTCCCCTTTTACATGTGGGGCCTCCAGACGTCTGATGTCTCATGTGGTCAGATGGGTGATTCCTGACATGGTTCCTAGAATGTCAGCATGGTGGATGACTCTTTTTCCCCTTGGTGTGAGGACATTTGGGATAGCTATGTTTTTCTATCGGTATGCATGAGAGTTCTGAGTGGAGTCCAGTTCTGTGCTATTGTGTGAATAGCGATGTGTTTATTGGGCCTGTGCAGGTGGCCAGACATGTGGTGTGAACTGTCCTGTTCTGTGTGGTTTGCATTACCTGGTGAGTTGGTGTGAACTGCAACGTGTGCATTGGGTATGTGCAGGTGGCCAGACACGTGGTGTATGAACTGTCCTGTTCTGTGTTGCATGCAGTTCCTGGGGTGTTGGTGGGTAGGTGTGAACTGTGTTCTGTCCTGCTGTGGATCGTTTACCATCTCTGGGAAAATTAGGTCCTTAGTTTCCAGTATGGGACTGTCCCATCAGGACTATCACCCTGCTTACAGGCAGGTTTCCTGGGGTCAGTTGTTTTGTTAAGAGTAGGGACCTGTGAGACAACAAGGACCCTTGATGTGGGCTTGCGGGCTTAAGTGACTTGGCAAATCCACAAACTAATACCTCGTACATTCTATTGTTATTCCATATGGCTATGTGTGCAGGTATGCTTGGTGAGTGTTTTGAGCATTTGTTAGTCATGATTTATGACGGTTTCTAAGTTATGTTCATGATTTTGGGTTCTGCAATCATGAGTGAGAAAGACACAACATCTGTATTTTCAAGGATATTTCATATTTTGGATCAGCACTCCTCTGCTTTTCCAACAGCTGTTGGACATTTCTAGCCATGTGACATGTTGCATTGTTTTGCTGGACAATCCCATCTGCCCAAAGGTGTAGCTAAAGGCTCATGGGCCCGGGTGCAAAAGTTTATCTTGGGGCCCCCCAACTTCTCTTAATTCCTTGATGCAGAAGCGTAACTTAAAGATCCTGGGCCCCAATGCAAAACCTGTAACAGGGCCCCCAACTATAATGCTTTATTCATAGTACTAAGCTCCTGAGCTCGAGTGCAATCGTATCCCCTGCATCCCCTATAGTTACGCCAGTGCATCTGCCCCATGGAAGACAAACAACATTTATGGGTGTACATGATCTGCAAGGGTGCATTCATAACTAAATCAGTTCAGAGTGACTTCCACATGGATGAACAGGCCCAGAGTACACCACAAAAAAATTCTCCAGATCATAACGCTGCCGCCACCAGCTTGTGTTCTTCCAGCAATTGTGCAGGTTGTTTGTTCTCTGATGTTTCTCGTCTGAAACGCCAACATCCTTACGTTCGATAAAGCAGAAATAAAGGGCTCATTGGAGAAGCCAACCCTTTGCCAATCAGTGGTGGTCCAATTAAGATACTAACATTCGAACTGAAGCCTTTTCTTCTGATGCACCTTTGTTAGCACAGGCGGAATGACCATCCATCAGTTTTGGAGCCCCATATGCAGTAGGGTTCCTTGAACTGTTGTTGTAGACACTTGTCTGGTAGTCCCCTGGATCATTTTCATGGTGATCTGCTCTACTGTAGCGAATCAGTCGGCCCTCACACACCTTCGTAGACAACGTTCACGTCTCACATCAATGGCACATGGTGCTCCACAGTTTCCACATCGGTTATTCCCAATGGTGCCATTTGTCCACTCAGAATACACTTTCACCACAGCAGTACGCGAATAGTTCAAAAACTGCGCTGTTTGAGAAATACTGCCACTCTTATTCTGAAATTGAATAATCATCCCATTTTACAACTCCGATAAATAGCGCCTCTTACCTCTGACAAGGAGTTACCGTATATTCCGGCGTATAAGGCGATGGGGCGTATAAGACGACCCCCCAACTGTCACCTTATACGCCGGGAATACAGCGGAGCAAAAAAAAAAATCATTACTCACCTCCCCCGGCGTTCTGTGGCGCTGCTGCAGGATGACGCTCCCTCCTGGTCGCATATTAGCACTTTCTGCTTAGCTTAAAGGGGTTGTCCCGCGCCGAAACGGGTTTTTTTTTTTATTCCATAGGCCCCCCGTTCGGCGCGAGACAAACCCAATGCATGGGTTAAAAAAAACAATGTTTAGTACTTACCCGAATCCCCGCGCTGCGGCGACTTCTTCCTTACCTTAGCAAGATGGCCGCCGGGATCTTCACCCACGATGCACCGCGGGTCTTCTCCCATGGTGCACCGTGGGCTCTGTGCGGTCCATTACCGATTCCAGCCTCCTGATTGGCTGGAATCGGCACATGTGACGGGGCGGAGCTACGCGGTGACGCGTAGAAGGGGGCGGAGCCAGAACTCCACTTGTGCCGAGACCCAAGAGAAGGGAGAAGACCCTTCTGCGCAAGCGTGTCTAATCGGGAGATTAGATGCTGAAATTAGACGGCACCATGGAGACGGGGACGCCAGCAACGGAGCAGGTAAGTGAATAACTTCTGTATGGCTCATATTTAATGCACGATGTATATTACAAAGTGCATTAATATGGCCATACAGAAGTGTATAGACCCACTTGCTTTCTCGGGACAACCCCTTTAAGCAGCGCTGCTGATTAGAGCCACCTGATTGGCTCTTCGGCACCACGTGACTACAAAGCGTGCACGCGGATTGCCTTCAGCAGACGTGCACTACACACTACAGTTAAGCAGACGGGGTTAGGGTTTAGGGTTAGGGTTAGGGTTTAGGTTTAGGGTTAGGGTTTAGGGTTAGGTGTAGGGTTAGGTGTAGGGTTTAGGGTTAGTGTTTAGGGTTAGGGTTTAGGGTTAGGTGTAGGGTTAGTTTTAGGGTTTAGGGTTAGTGTTTAGGGTTAGGTTTAGGGTTGGGGTTAGGGTTTAGGTTTAGGTGTAGGGTTAGTTTTAGGGTATAGGGTTAGGTTTAGGGTTAGTGTTTAGAGTTAGTGTTTAGGGTTAGGTTTAGGGTTGGGGTTAGGTTTAGGTAACCCTAAACCTAACCCTAAACCTAACCCTGTGCTGCTTAACTGTAGTGTGTAGTGCACGTCTGCTTAATTGTAGTGTGTAGCGCACGTCTGCTTAACTGTAGTGTGTAGTGCACGGCTGCTGAAGGCAATCCGCGTGCACGCTTTGTAGTCGCGTGGTGTCGAAGAGCCAATAAGGTGGCTCTAATCAGCAGCGCTGCTTAACCTAAGCAGAAAGTGCTAATATGCCTCCTGGTCCCCGGTAGAGCATTGCTTTCTGGACGCGGGGCTTGAAATCCCCGCCTCCAGAAAGCTAATACTGCGATTAGCTAACACACGCCGTCAGCCAATCACAACCATTCAATGACATCATTGAATGGCTGTGATTGGCTAAAACACATGTGCCTTCAGGAGGTGAGTAATGATTTTTTTTTTTTTGACACTTTCTTTTTTTTTGTATTGCCGGCGTATAAGACGACCCCCGACTTAAGAGCAGATTTTTGGGGATTCAAAAGTTGTTTTATACGCCGGTATATACGGTATATGTGAGCAGGCAGTCTATTATACGCCTTATACACTCACAAACCAGCCCAAGACACGTCACATCCTCTACGGGCTACGCACTGCTGATGTCGAAAATAGGAGGCAGTCGTAATAATGTGACTCGACTATGTATATTAGGTATCGCTTCATGATGACTTGTACTACCGTGTTTCCCCGAAAATAAGACAGTGTCTTATATTAATTTTTGTTCAAAAAGGTTTAACTTTTTTACATGTATAGCTGCCTGGACACTATTTAAATGAACTTTTTAAATTAACTGTTAGCAGGGCTTAATTTTGGAGTAGGGCTTATATTTCAAGCATACTCAAAAAGCCTGAAAAATCATTTTGCATCCTCAAAAATTCTGGAAAATCATGCTATGTCTTATTTTCAGGGTATGTCTTATTTTCAGGGAAACAGGGTATAAAAGTATTATGTCCATTATTCCACGCAGTCAACAATGTAAAACAAGAATGAAATAAGAACTATGGCAGAAATGCTATTTTTATCCATCCACGCCCCAAAAAACACACTTGAAAGAAATCAAAAAGTTGCATGCATCCTAAAATGGTATGAATAGAAAACACAACTCTTTTGCAAAAAACATTGATCTCACACAGATCTGTTGGCAGAAAAATAAAAATGCTTTAGATCTTGGAATGCGACAATGAAAATGCAAGTTCTTTACAGTGTTTTTATTGCAGAAGAGTAGTAACACGTAAAAACTATATCACTTTGGTATTGCAGTAATCGTATTGACCCACAGAATGAAGATAACATTTTATTTATACCATACAGTCAACTTCATAGAAACTAAAAAAAAAAAACTATGGTGAAACTTCAGATATCTTTTTCCTTCTCCTCCTCCTTCCTAAAAGTTTTTTTTATAACACTTTAACAAGAAGTTATGGGGGGCCATTAAAAATACAACTCCCAACAAAAAATAAAATGTTAAAGGGGTTGTCCCGCGCCGAAACGAGGTTTTTTTTTTTTTTGCATAGGCCCCCCGTTCAGCGCAGGACAAACCCAAGGGAGGTGTTGAAATTAAAAAAATAATTTTACTTACCCGAATCCTTCTTCTTCCAACTTCTTCCTTCTTTTCCTCCAAGATGGCCGCCGGGATCTTCACCCACAATGCACCGCGGGTCTTCTCCCATTGCCGATTCCAGCCCCCTGATTGGCTGGAATCGGCACACGTGACGGGGCGGAGCTACGCAATGATGCGTAGAAGGGGGCGGAGCCAGAACTCCGCTCGTGCCCGGACCGACCAGAAGGGAGAAGACCCTTCTGCGCTAGCATGTCTAATCGGGCGATTAGACGCTGAAATTAGACGGCACCATGGAGACGGGGACGCCAGCAACGGAGCAGGTAAGTGAATAACTTCTGTATGGCTCATATTTAATGCACGATGTATATTACAAAGTGCATTAATATGGCCATACAGAAGTGTATACCCCCACTTGCTTTCGCGAGACCACCCCTTTAAGGTGCAAAACAGGCTAGTCACTAAGCGGTTAATGTATAAATCAGTAGTTTTTCTCAGTGTATGCGCTAAAGAGAAGCAATGAAAATGAGATGTGAATGGCCAGTTAGTTGGTAGAATAGATTCTTATGATGTAAGAGAATGAAGCGGCCCCCTCACATGCCATCGAAGGCGTAGTGACAGCGTAAGCGCACTGTGCGCACTTATGTAAGCATCCGTACACTTCAGGAAGAGATGGCCTCCTGCTGAACACAGTGCAGACGCAGTAACATTGCATTGTTCTACACATGTTACAATTTTACACCACAGACAAATCCACAAGTCTGAAATGCAAGTTTGGATGTGGATTAGATATGAAATTGTGGCAAATTTCACCCTTTACATGCAGACTTGCCCTTGGTATACAATTATGCCACATGTGGATGCACCCAACCTGGGCTTCCAACCAGCATCTTCGGATGTATTTGTGACAAATCTTAGCACCCCTACAGCTAGGCTCTTGGAGATCTAAGGAGCTACCCTGTTGGGATATGCGAAGAACTGACAAATGTATGGACTAATGTAAAACTTGATGTTACAGTGACATCTACTGGCAACTTTGTATAACAACATTTCTAAATTGTTTTACCCTGGACAGTTTTCTGATTGGTGGTCTGCAGGTCACCTGATCGTGAAAGGGAAGAGCAGGACTAATTGAGCACGCTTTGAGAGGACTGGTGACACAGTAAGTTTTGTAGTAGCTCAGAAAGAGTGAGAGTTGGTACCCCGAGTCTACTCTGCTGGTATAATCCCATTTCCAAAGATGTTGGGATGTTGTGTAAAATATTTGGAATGATTTGGAAGACTTATATAACCATATTTTATTCACAATAGAGCATAAAAGATATCAGAAGTGGAAAATGATACACTGATAACAAGCTGGATGGTTCCTCTCCTCTTGAGTCTGCAGGACCCGGCGTCCGTGGTTTCCAAAAAGAATTTCAAATTTCGATTCAGCTGACCACAGAATAGTTTTCCATTTTGGCCCAGTCTATTTTAAATGAGCTTTGGCCCAGAGAAGACGTCGGTGTATCTGGATTGTGCTGATATATGGCTTCTTCTTTGCATGATACAGCTTTAACTTGCATTTGTGGATTGCACAGCGAACTATTGTAGTGGCCCAGAGTTAGCAGGGCCCCTCCATAAGTATGAATGTGTTTGCCTTGTGCAATTGTATTGTCAGTGTCTTCTATGTGTGTGGATTTGATATTGTATTGGACCTTTGCAGCACTGAATTGGTTAATGTCTGGGTTATGTCTGAGAAATGTATCGTTTTGTGTGTCTTGTGACCATGTTTTATATATGTGTATGCAAAGTGTTTGCAAGAAGAGTGTGGAGTGAATTAGCAAGAGAGGGTTGTAGAGTTGGTCTGCTATTTTGCATGCAAGAAGTAGAGGGAAACTTTTAGTCAGTAGGAGAATCTGTGCAGCATCAGTAAAGTCCAAGATGGAGGAAGCTGAGCGATGGCCGACTACTTGCCCTGGGCCCACTTCACCCAGGAAGCCTCAGTATTACTAGGACATGCTTAGTGTGAGAGAGAAGCTGCCACACCATGCGGAGTGCTACTTCGAAATGTGAGTGTGTACCGGTACAGAACTGGAGATGGTGAATGAAAAGAGTAGCTGGGAGCAGAACCCCACAGATAACTTGGACTGTGGCTTCTTCTGACATCCTGAGAATCCTCCCTGTCACACCACTATCCTATGTTGGAACCTGTGTTATACTGGCAGATGTAACTTTTATGGGCTGTTTGCCATATTTTCTTCAAGTAACAGAGCTCTACCAACCATTCCCAGTTTTGCTCTGAAAGTTATCCCTTTGTGTGGACTATTTATTACATCTTCAGGATTCACCACAGAGGATAGAACGGTGGCGTCACGTGTGACAAAGAACTGCAAGGTAACTTCTAGTTACCCTTTCCCTGTGACCTCCCGCAGCAGTAACTTGGACGGGTCCTGAGCTACCCTCAGGGGATGAGATGACAGAGCTACCCGTGACAAGGTCTTTATCTACCCCGCCATCTCCTCAGCTGTGGGCCCTCTCCTTGGACGCTGCACTATGTTCACAGACAATGATTTCTGGAAGTGTCAATGAGCCCATGCAGTGATCTGCATTAAAGAATCATGCCTGTTTTTAATGCAGTTCTGCCTGAGGGCCTGTAGATCTCGAGCATCCAATATTAACCATCGGCCTAGTTCATTGTGCACATGAATTTGTGCTCCAGATTCTATGAATTATTTGATGATATTATGTACTGTAGATGGTGGTCTTCACAATTTTACATCAAGGAACATTTGTCTGAAATAGTTCCACAACGTTTAGAGCTTTTCACAGATTGGTGAACCTCTGACCATATTTGTAATTTTGTATAGACACTCTTACATTACAGTTTCTACATTGTAGCAGCTTATGGCTATTCTCTTTATGATACTTTTTTCATCACCAGGAAGTGTAGCAAACCTAACCCTGTGTACCTAACCTATCGGTAGGCTGGTGCGCTAGTCACATGACAGCAATGCTCTCCTAGGGTGGGGCTGACTTAGAAAATAGCAGTAGGAAATAATGCATCATGTGAACTAACCAAAATAAAATGCCCGATCATTACTGGTGTGACTACAAAAGCTTCATGTATATAAAATGAAATACTGTGCTGGAGATTTTGTCTGTTAACGTTGGAATATGGTAATTCTTGTAGCATCTATGATGTTATGGTGGGCTACAAAGCGATCACGTCATTGTGTTGAAGAAGACGGCGAGAGTTCCCAGACCAATGATCTGCAGGATGCTCCACTGCACTCTGTGCGACTGGTTATTTGCTGTCAAAGGAAAAATATAGTCATAAAAAGTGACAAAAGCAGCACCTAAAGATTGCATCTTTTACTTATCTACAGAGACAAAAAAACTAAATATAAGCAAAAAATAAAATAACATCCCCAACCATTTTTGGTGCACTTATATCTTTTTTGTAAAAAAAATTGCAAAGAAAAATAAATCTTTGGCATTTATGACCCAGATAATAAAATTAAAGGTCTGCCGGAGCCGGAAGCCCACAGGGCTGTTAGGTGGAAGGCAGCATGATAGGGTTAACGGGGAGGAGGGGGTTAATTGTAGAGGAGGATCCTGGGAGAAGGCGGGGCCTAGCAGGGAGGGGGTTAAAAGAGCGGTTAGAGCAGGGAAGACCAGTGCAGCTGAAGAAGAGAAGAAGAAAGAAGCACAGAAGGTTAGAAGAGTCCCGCCCGTGAGGAAATTGGGTGGGGGGGGGGGGACCAAGGGGTGAGCATTTTCGTCATAGCAGCGGGGGAGGGGTCCTTGGAGCCCATGTAGAAGGTTAGTGGGGGAAGGCAGGGGCTACATAGCCCCTTCCCCCCTTTTTTGTTATTGGTGAATCGTGGCCTGTCGCCTCCTGGGTTACAGGGCGGAGCCGTTATAGTCGGTGGGAGAGGCTAGCCAGGGGTGGCTAGCCGGCCTCGGGGTCAGAAAAACGGCTGCCGGAGGTTAATTGGGAGTGTGGTTGGTCTCCCGAGTCTGCCACGGGAGGAGAGGTTTATGGAGATAGCGTCGCCTGAGTCAGCCAAGTTGCAGCGGGTGACCGGGACAGCTATTTCCTTGGTGGTGTGAGGCGGCAGGATATTTTTATAGGTGGGGGGCTCCAAGGTCCTCTTCTCAGGTTTGCCTTGACGAAATGTTTGTTAAGATGTTTTGATATATTTTAAAGGTTGAAATGCGTTTTAAAAGATGGTGTCGGTGGTCTTTACGGGTAATGGTAGGTGGGGAGTTAAGGGGAGGGTCACAGCGGCGACGACTCCGTTATACCCGGGTCATGCATTTTTTACCCTGTATTGTAAAAAAAAACAAGAGACAAATTCCAAAATGCAGTTTTTGTTCTTTTCATCTCCCAAGCCCCCAAAAAAACACAATCAAGTGATCAAAAAAGTTATATGTACACCAAAATAGTACCAATAAAAAGTACAACTCATCATGCAAAAATCAAACTCTCACAGAGCCGTGTCAAAGGCAAAATAAAAAAGTTCCGGGTCTTTGAATGTAGCAACGCCAGAAAAAAAGTTATTTTCCAAATGAAGGGTTTTTTGTGGGCAAAAGTTAAAAAAAAAAAACTAAAAAAATACATAAATTTTCTATTTTAATCAAACTGATCAACAGAATAAAGGGATCGTATAATTTCTACCACATGGTGAATCTTAAAAAAATGTCAACAACAACAGGTTGTGGTCCAAAGGTATGGAGACTCCTAAATAAATGGAAACCAGTGGTTGGGAACACCGTGCTATGTGTGGCATGTTGCTATGGTAAAGGGGGCAAATCTGAGAACGGCAATATCCAACATGGTGGCCATTTGAAAATATCTTTCAGCATGTCTGGTGTCACCACCTTCCCGTTCTCCTTACCATGGACTTGCAGTTGAAAGAACCTATGCATAGTTTCTACATTAGTATATATCCGAGCTTCATACATTCCATTGTCCTCTTCATTCAGATTACTCAAGTTCATCGAAAAATCAGGCTGTTGTGAATTGACCCGGTTGTGGAATCTAGGATTGATGATCTTCAAATAACCCGGTTTGACAATAGCCAACATGCTCTTCTTCTTTGTTCCTGTGTGAGACCAAAATACACTGATGATCTCAACATCTCTTGACACGTTGACTTGGAACAAGATGGAACCACCACACATTGCTGACAGTGTCTGTTGGGTCGTGTCTGAGAGGACACCTGATGTGAAAAAAATTAGGATGAGAGAGATGTTCACTTTCGGGGGAAAATTCTTAGTATGTTGGGATTACTTAAAGGATTACTTATGATACGAGCAAAAAGTGATGTAGTTTGGAGCTTCACACAAAATTAGTGACTCTACTTACCTATTTTACAGTAGTTACATTAGGGAGAATCAGAATTTGCTTTATTTACATAGACCACACCCCCAAAGACTGCTACCTAATACGAAGAAATACATGTTGCAGTAAACATTAACTCTTTACTTGAACAACAAGGTGGCCGTACAGTCTTTCCAACTTGGCAACAATGCCTTGGAGAACTTGCCAAGAACACAGTCTATAGAACTTGGCAACACAGTAATGGCCTATCATCTCCCTCTGCATCCAGCTACAGTCTCTTTTTACCAAACATCAGGCCTTTCATGGTTCTAGATGCACAAACATATGGCTTACGGGAAAATATACACAGTCCCTTTGCTACACGGCTTCCAGGTTTTCAGCAGTACTGCAGGTAAATGATGGTGCAGTGTCTGAGGAGTGGGCCCTCAGCCTAAGGGACAGCGGGGTAGAGTTTGGCCTTGTCATGGGGCTCTACCACCCTTCGAGTAGCTTGGGACCTGTCCAAGTAACCAAGGGCATGCTTTGCAAAAGGGGTAACCCAATACGTGGTTCAGCTTGGCAGTTGGTTGTCACGGATGACGCCACTATTCCTTCCTCTGTGGTGAGTCCGGGTGATGAAATAAAGGGTCCACACTCACAGGGAACTTTTAACTAGCAAAGTCGGGAACGGTCGGCAGTGCTCCTTTACTTGCAAAACCTATTTACAGTTCCATACAAGTACAACTTCACGCCAGCAGGAGAACAGTGCAGAAATCACAAGGTGATGTGACGGAGGAAATCACAGGGTCACAGAGGAATCTACAGTCCTAGTTATCTGCAGGGCTCTGGTCCTGACACAAACTACATTCAAACTCTCCAGCTCTTTACCAGTCGGCACTCACGATGGCAGGCACTCCACGCTGCAGTGGTGGTTCCTCTCTCATTCTCTCTCTCTGTCAGTGATGTTGATTACCACCAGTAACTCCTGGGCACAGCAGTCCCAGTTACCTCTCAGCTGCTTCCTTTCTTAGCCACACAGAACTGAAGGTATCTGTGTGGCTCTCTCTCTCATCAAGCCTGACTGACTGGCAGACAACTCCAACTACTCTACCTCATGCAAACACCTTGCATTTACATACATAAAGCACAATCACATGACAAACAACAACATACAATTCTCAGACATACTTGCATACCAGACAGTTAACCCATTCAGTGCTGCAGCTATGCAATACACATCATATTCATGCAACATGAAAGACACAGAAAATACAATTAGCACAAGATACATGCATTCATACATAATGGAGGGACCCCGTTAACTCCGGGCCACTACAATGGGAGTACTCTCTGCTATTTTGGTCAGTAGGCTTCAGGGTTCCTCCACAGCTCACACTCTTTGGCTGCACCCAACTTCTCTCAGACCTCTGGTCCTTGCCTCCACACTTCAGAACGGCGGCAAGTCAGTGGCTCACTTTTCACGGCGGCTCCTTGACAACAGAAGTTAGCTACACTTAGCAGTTCACTTCAGCGGCCCGCATCACTTTTGTTACACACTTCACTACACCGACTAACTTTTCTTGGCACCACTTTGCTATACTGTCTTGCATTACAGTCATTTTTAGGAGGTTACTCAAACCTGCCCTCGAATGCGGTGTTTCTAACGCCGCGATTTTCGAGAGCTGTCTGTTCTATTTTTGCGTTTTTGTGGTTTTTAACACATCTCACCACCCATCACAATGATGGGGTGCATTAAAAAGCGCGGTCAAACGCTGTAACCTGTGTTCAAAAACGCTGCTCGAAATTCCGGTAAAAATGCCACTATTTCAAGCTACGTTTTCTGAACACGTGTGTTACAGCAGCCTTAGGGTGTGTTCAGGTTTTTGTTGTACTTTAGAACCACAATTAAGAAAAACACATAAAAAAACTGCAGGCAGTACTTAAAGACCACATACGTTATTGAGGAGCTGCAGACACAATTAAAAACTGCATGTGGTTGTGATGCGTTTTTTAATTGTGTGTGTGAAAGGTGAAATTATATACAATAAATCCAGGGAGATGTATAACTTATACCAGCGATAGATATATAGATATGAGATAGATATAAGACAGAGAGCTAGATAGGAGATAGATAGATAGATAGATAGATAGATAGATAGATAGATAGATAGATAGATAGATAGATATCCAATATCTATCTATCTCATATCTATCTATTTATATATCCCACATCTAGATAGATGGATAGATGGGGAGATAGATGGATAGATGGATAGATAGATGGGGAGATAGATGGATAGATAGATGGGGTGATAGATGGGGAGATAGATGGGGAGATAGATGGGGAGATAGATGGGGAGATAGATGGGGAGATAGATAGATAGATAGATAGATAGATAGATAGATAGATAGATAGATAGATAGATAGATAGATAGATAGATAGATAGATAGATAGATAGATAGATAGAAGATCTCATATCTATCTATGTCATATCTATATATCTCCTATCTATCTTCTATCTATCTATCTAGATCTGAGTTAGGTAGATAGATAGATAGATAGATAGATAGATATGAGATAAATAGATAGATAGATAGATACATAGATAGATAGGAGATAGATATGAGATCTCCTATCTATCTGTCTATCTATCTATCTAGATATGCGTTAGGTAGGTAGGTAGATAGATAGATAGATAGATAGATAGATAGACAGATAAATAGATAGGAGATAGATAGATAGATATGAGGTAGATGGATATGAGATAGGAGATAAATAGATAGATAGATATGAGATAGATAGATAAATAGATAGATAGGAGATAGATATGAGATATCTATCTATTAATCTATCTATCTATATATCTCACATGTAGATAGATAGATATGAGATAGGATATGGATAGAAAGATAGATGATAGATAGATAAATAGATGGGAGATAGATAGATAGATAGATAGATAGATAGATAGATAGATAGATAGATAGATAGATAGGAGATAGATACACACACACATATATACATGTACACACATACTCACATATACATACACACACATATAGACATACCCCGGGGCCCGGACCACTTCTCCTCCATGTGACAGCAGCAGCACAGGCAGACGCAGCAGTTTCCATTCAGCAGGAGGCAGGGGCAGCTAATGATCACATGATCACTGTGCCCTACCGGCCCATATGACTGCCTCCCTCCTCCTTCCCCCTGCTCTTCCCTGCTTCCTCTCAGGCTGTCCCTTCTGCCTGCCACGTGATTGGAGCCTTGCTGCAGACAGAATGGTCATCCATTAATACACTTAATGTGCATATGTGTATGGCGGAGGGCGGCCTCGGAGCCCCCTGAGCGCAAGGGCCGGATCGCCACCGCGACCCCAGCGTCCCCTGATGCTTCGCCTATACATCAGCAGGAACTTCCCAGCAGGGACATGACAGGGCTTCTTTATAGGGAAACTCAGAAAATGATGGGATTTCCAACCATAATTAGTCATTAGAGAGTTCTTTGGATGCTCTAATGAATTTATTCTGTGAGCTAGTGTTTGCTTGGTGATAGGTTAATGAAAGAGGAGACCCCATCTCCAGTTATAACTTATGAGCAGTGTGGACCTATATATAGCCCTTATCTCCTCAGTTCTCACAAAGACGGCAGATCAAATAGGCAAATGGTTGCCCTTTACTAAGGGAAAGTAAGTAGAGGTCCAAACAAGCATGGTCCTTAGATATATAGTTTGTGATAAAGTGAACATACACCAGGATAGGGGACCATTTTCCTTATTGCTATGAGCAGGCGCAGGCTGACCGTTTGGGAATAAGGATAGTACCTGGGGGCACAAAGCCCCTTGGTAGATTAGAGTTTATTCACTGAAAGAGCCAAAAATACAATACCTGAAGGTCTGCAAAGCAGACACGGTCGCCATAGGCACGATCGCCATAAGGCAGGCACAATCGCCACCGGCACAATCGCCGTAGGGCAGGCGCAATGGCCTTAAGCCCTGAAGATATGCAGTTAGCCAGACAATGTGGAGGAGCAGCTTGTCCCTGGCAGGCTAATATGCAGTCACCCACTCAACCCAGCCCAGATTGGGTAGGAGTGACTGCATATACTAATAGCCTGCACATGTGAACGATACCAAAGATGTCAGTCATAGATGGGTGGTGACCCACCATACAGGATATCAACCCTGGCTGATATAACAGCGGGTTGCCCTGTATCTCTAAAGTGGGCCACACTGTCTGACATCTTGGGCTCCCCCACCAACTAGCAAACTACATACAAAAATACTAATGCATACTAATAAAATGCGAGTGTTGGTACTGCATTTTGGCCAAAACGCATAGGCTGACGGACCGCGTCGAGGTCACACCGCTTCCGTCAGTACCTACGCTAACTCACGATAAATTACATAAAATCACAGAGGTGAGCCCAAGATGTCAGACAGTGTGGCCCACTTTAGAGATACAGGGCAACCCGCTGTCATATCAGCCAGGGTTGATATCCTGTATGGTGGGTCACCACCCATCTATGGCTGACATCTTTGGTATCGTGCACATGTGCAGGCTATTAGTATATGCAGTCACTCCTCCCCAATCTGGGCTGGGTTGAGTGGGTGACTGCATATTAGCCTGCCAGGAACAAGCTGCTCCTCCACATTGTCTGGCTGACTGCATATCTTCAGGGCTTAAAGGAGATGTCCCGCGCCGAAACGGGTTTTTTTTTTTTTAAACCCCCCCCCCGTTCGGCGCGAGACAACCCCGATGCAGGGGTTAAAAAAACCACCCGCACAGCGCTTACCTGAATCCCGGCGGTCCGGTGACTTCAATACTTACCGCTGAAGATGGCCGCCGGGATCCTCCGTCTTCGTGGACCGCAGCTCTTCTGTGCGGTCCACTGCCGATTCCAGCCTCCTGATTGGCTGGAATCGGCACGTGACGGGGCGGAGCTACACGGAGCCGCTCTCTGGCACGAGCGGCTCCATAGAAGACTGCTGAAGACCCGGACTGCGCAAGCGCGGCTAATTTGGCCATCGGAGGCCAAAAATTAGTCGGCTCCATGGGAACGAGGACGCCAGCAACGGAGCAGGTAAGTAAAAAACTTTTGATAACTTCTGTATGGCTCATAATTAATGCACAATGTACATTACAAAGTGCATTAATATGGCCATACAGAAGTGTATAGACCCACTTGCTGCCTCGGGACAACCCCTTTAAGGCCATTGTGCCTGCCCTACGGCGATTGTGCCGGTGGCGATTGTGCCTGCCTTATGGCGATCGTGCCTATGGCGACCGTGTCTGCTTTGCAGACCTTCAGGTATTGTATTTTTGGCTCTTTCAGTGAATAATGTGTTTGCTTTTTTCTTTTTCCTCACCTCTGTGATCTTGGTAGATTAGAGGACTCATTAAAGTGGTAAGTGCTTCTTCAAATGCATTTTATTAACCCAAGTCAAGAGTATCATGGCTACACTGGTTGGTAAAGGACTTGATGTAGCAAGGTATACCTCTGTCTGTACTAAGTTCTAGCTGTTCCATTTGATTTTAGTGTTAAAGTGTGAGTTTTGTGTAAACTGTGCTTTTAGGAAGGGGAGGGATCCTTGTGATAGTGGAGGTGGGAATGAGGAGGCACCATGTTGAAGTGGCGCAGTTGGTTGCTGGATCTCTTGCTGAGCAGCAGTGGAGTTTTTTTGTGGCACGTTGTGCCTTACCACTCAGATGTCGTGTACTTTGGACCTTTTGTGCTGCAGGATAGCCTTTGTGAACATACCAAGACCTTCCTTGCAAACTAAGGGGGTTTTGCCAAATTCCTTGTGCCTCCTGTACTACAGATGTCCCCACCTGACGTCTACCCAGCTCTTGAAGCAAACAAAGAGACCAAGAAACTTTGTATTGCTGCTGTTGTGGTTAATAAAGACAGTTTCCTGGCAATTCAATATGTGGAACTGGCACGAACACTTTGCCACCTTGGCCTGAGCCAAACACGACAAGTGTGTCCACAGGTTCTGTGTCAGTCCATCACTGGCCTACAGGTCCTGGGTCTTCACAAAGTAGATGCCCTTTTCTCCAACCGAGGTAAGACCCACCCAGACAGCTCTGAATGGCTTATCCCCCAGGAAGGGTGGGAGCTTGAAACTTCCGGACCTGCTTCTACACCATGACATCAATGACCAGAGATCCAGATCACTTTTTAGTCAACCTCTGGCTTGGAGCCCCCCTACTTTCTGTTCTGAGGTAGGATTATTGGCACCACCAGTACTATTGCACCTGCACCGAACCTCGATGTGGGTTTCACCATAGGAACGGGAAGTATCACATACTGTATGTTTTGTTTTTAGGTTTTTGAATATATCGCTGGGGAGTAGCAGGAGAGACAACATTTGACAACCGGAGGTAGGAAAGTCTTTTCCACATTGTGTAGTAATGATGATGGCGTCTTTGTGTTGAGAATATTCTGCATTGGAACATTACACAATTTCCCTGCATCTGACTTCAAAGAGTCATTGGAATTGGATTTCCAGCTGCTGTTTCCTATTAGTTGAGTTTATGGCGCTGATTAGGAAAACACAGGAGCAGATTTGTGCTCATGTAGTAAAACAAAGCAGCTCAGACAAGCAATATTGATAATAAGACCTCGCTCACATATGACGGTCTCCATCTGATAGTCAATATATTGATTGCTTTAGGGGACTAGCAATTCCCTCATGCAATATTATTATTAGTCGTGCAGTTCTTATAAGCAGCAGCGATTCCTATAACAGCGGGGTGGCGTAAATATAAGAAAGTTGTGGGCTATAGGTTAGATCAGGAGGAAATCACATGATGTCCCAAGTGGTTTAGAGGCACCATGCATGAATGATGGGATAAAAATCTGCACATCAACTAATTATACAATCTTTGTAAAAAAAAAGTCCAGCCCCCAGAAGAAGTTGTTGCTTTGCTGCAAAACTCGGCATGCAGTTACATCTCTGCAAAACTCGGCATGCAGTTACATCTCAGGCAGATATGGAAATAATTAGCGGTCCGGCTGCACGGTCTACGGTGACTTTCAAGGGTTTGAGCGCTGGATCAGGGAGCCGAGAAAGTATAAGGAATACCTCCTCAGACTCCAGGGAACCTTTCTTCGGCCCGGCGGATGCGCAGGGCACGTTGGTTGCGTTCCGCGCGCATGCGCCGGCCCGAAGAAAGAAGATCCGGCCGCGATGGAGAGAAGATGAAGCCGCGGCGAAGGGAAGATCCGGAGCAGGTGAGTAAATTCCGATTTTGGTCCAGATTTTTTCATGCTCCATTTTTTTTAAAGTCACTTTTATTGACCATCCGCGGGTATTTATCTACCCGCGGGTGGTCAATGCATCCCTATGGGATGCGGATCCGCGGGCAGGAGAAGAGTTAAAATCCGCTGCGGATTTTAATTCTTCTTTTGCCCGTGGACATGAGGCCTAAGAACTATCTTCAGTGGGAGGAAGAACAAGGAATCCTGGGAGTGCTGATTTCGCCCCACGGAGCCCTGATCTCACATCATCCAGTCAGGCATGGGGTTACATGAAGAGACAGAAGAATTGGAGTGAGCCGATATCCACAGAAGATCTGTGCTTAGTTCTCCCAGATGATTGAACATCTTCCCTGCCCAGTTCCTTTGAAAACTGTGTGCAAGTGTACCTAGAAGAACTGATGTTGCTTTGAAGATAAAAGGCGCTCATACCAAATATTGATGGGATTTACATTTTTGTTCATTCACTTTGCATTTTTTTAATTGACCAAAAACTATTGACACTATTGATATTTTTGATAGCATCCTTACTTTGCAGAATTTCTTTTACACCTGCATAAGATTTTCCACACTACTGTACAAGACATGGAAACAGACAGCCCAGGATAACACTGTACAAGACGCTGATACCTACAAGGAAACTTAAAGAGGTTTCCAGTCTTCATTGGAAATACCTGAAGTATTGTACAATGAAGTTCTGTTGGTTCCTAACATGCTTTGTATTTCTTCACCAGATCTCTGCTTTCAGTCAGGCTATAAAGCCAATCCTGGTGGGGTTACTACAATATATCAATGTGATACAATTCTCTGTGGGCTATATGCAGCAGAACATGTTGCTGGTCAAGACAGTATGATTTCCACAGCTACTATAGAATATCCTACCGTAGCTGTATAAAGCGCTCTCAGATCTTGCATGGCCCATATAATAAACACTTACCCCATAGAGGCATCAGGAAGAGCAGGGGCAGCACCATCACTTGAGTTAGTGTGCAGCAATCCTCTGTCTCCTGCTGAGTGACACCAACCTACAATAGTCTATAAGGAGATATTCTTAATTATTATGACTAAAAGCAGGAAAGTACCAAAGTTTCCTGTACAGCTAGTGGTCAGATTCATGTCTCTAGGGTGGAGAAAAGTTCTCACCAACTTAAAAACTCTTTGACTCTGCTTCCTAATACACTCTTTGTCAAAAAGAAGAAGTTGTCGTTTTCCTGCAAAATTTGGCATACAGTTCCATCTCAGGCAGATCTGTAAATGATGAGAGTTGTGGTTATTAGATGGACGGTCTTGTCACCGGAGGCCCTAAAAGTGGTTACCCCTTGGCCTATAAACGGCTCTCGGAGGCTCCTTGTGTGTAGTGACCTCTTCTTCTGCTTGTGTAGAGCTTGTTGACCACTAGACCCCTCTACGATGCAGAGAAGAGATGTCACCCCGTTACCAGACTTCTAGAGGAGTGCATTATTATGATATGAAAATCTGGATGATCATATCGATACATTGCCCACCACCTGGGCTGTTCTGACCAGTAATGTAGTGGGCAAAAGAGTGCAAAAAATTTGCAAAAAACTGTTAGTGTAGTGGCCCAGAGTTAGGCACTATATAATATATGTGGAAATGGTTTAAACTGGGTATGTGCCTTTAAATGTTCATTAATGTTAGACTTCAGACATGTGACAGCCATATAAAATCTGCCTGACGACTACCCTGTTTTCCCCATTGGCTTTCAGCTGCCCTGTTCCCATTTACTAGTATACTGGATGGCAACAGCAGTGGGTATGGCTGGCAGACAGTGAGGTGACAGAGGAGGACCGTGATTGGTTGAGGAATGTCCTGCACAGGTTGGTAGTTAAATTCCTGTCAGGAGAAAATCAGTTCTTTGGGGAGAGACACAGTTGGAGACAGAAAGAGGAAAGATCTAGCAAAGAGTAGGAGGAAGAACCGGCCGTTTACAGTGTGGTGAGAAGGAGAGGTATAGTGAGTACCAACAAAGATTACAGATACTGTAACCAGAAAGCATATAGAAAGATTTTATTAAGAAACGATTACTGATGTGTTTACCTGTAACTAGCTGATGAAGTCTGCAAATAAATTATATTTTGTTCAACCATTACCCTGTCTCCTGGAGCCCCTTCTCACCCAAAACCACCTGCACTGAGTATTACACCATCCTCCAGGGGAAGGGACAAAAACTCTCATCATCCCCAATGTTTCCTTTTCTTTTTTTTGCTCATAGCATGTTTAGACCTGGCTATGGACTAGTGTTACAACAAAAATAACTTAACCCCTTAAGGACCAAGAGCTGTAAATATACGACGCTTGGTCCTGGGCTTTAACCTCGCCAGATAGCAGACGTACAATGTAGGATTAAAGCCTCTGCTCCTGCAATCAAGAAGGGGCAGGTCGGGTTGCCAACCATTAGTCACAGCCCAGGACCCAGAGAAGAAGGGTGTAGCAGTTTTCAACCGCTTCTGTCTTCTCTTTTCCCGAGTACATAGCACTCAATGAGTTCTATGTACTAAGAAGTGAAAGTGGTAGGGCTTCTTGCACTATGCGACCGAGTGATCACATGACCGCCAGGAACCCCCTGGCACAGCACGGCTGCAGGGTCCTAACAAACCCAGATTAGCTCTGTCAGTGACTATTGTCACTACAGGGGGATGTTTTTCCTGTAATTGGGGCTCCTATGGATGCTCCAGCTAAAGTACAAAAGTGTTGTAATAAGAAAAAAAATTAACATGTGACTGTCCCCCAGAGGTCTTATATGATGGTAAAAAAAATGTACAGAATAAAATAAAAATATATACAAAAAAGTGAAAATGACCCAACGCCGACGCCAACCCAAACCATCACCATATGCGTCCTGTAATCCGAGACCATACATGTTATATATCAAAACAAAATGAGGAATCCATTCCCATACTTTATCTTAGCGTATATATGCTAATTTAAAAAAAAAACAACAATAAATGCTAAAAAATACATTTTTTTAGCTTTTTATCCGCAATAAAAATAAAAAACGACAAAAAAAGAAGGAATGAAAAGAATGAAAAAGATATTAAAAAAATAGCCCTATATGTCGGGGGGAAAAAACGTAGCAAAAATAATTTTGTTAGCTGAAGGAAAAAAAATAGGGCAGTAAAACCAGCACATGGGTAAAAAATCTTTTTGGTAAAAAATAGCCTGGTCCTTAAAGGGGTTGTCTCGCGAAATCAAGTGGGGGTATACACTTCTGTATGGCCATATTAATGCACTTTGTAATATACATTGTGCATTAATTATGAGCCATACAGAAGTTATTCACTTACCTGCTCCGTTGCTAGCGTCCTCGTCGCCATGGTTCCGTCTAATTTCGGGGTCTTCTTGCTTTTTTAGACGCGCTTGCGCTGTGCGGTCTTCTCCCTTCGGCTCTGCTCGGCAGCGTCGGCGTTTTGGCTCCGCCCCCTTGTACGCATCATCGCGTAGCTCCGCCCCGTCACGTGCCGATTCCAGCCAATCAGGAGGCTGGAACCGGCACACGTCATGGGGCGGAGCTACGCGATGACGCGTACAAGGGGGCGGAGCCAAAACGCTGATGCTGCCGAGCAGAGCCGAAGGGAGAAAACCCATCTTTTAAATTCATTGCTTATGCTGCCACATTATTTATCTCACCACAGGTCCTGTCAGCACAAGGCTGCTGTCAGGCACTGCATCTTTTATGCTTTAGGACCTTTGATGATGTCACCGTCATGTGATTAGGAGCGGAGCATGTAAGACACTCACTCTCTCATGGACAAGTGGTCATTAGCACTTTGATATGTACAGCTGGTATAAGTTATACATCTTCTGTATATAGTGATATGAACCATGCTGTTACAACCTGGGTATCTTCTATGTATAATTATATATGTACAGCAGCTACAAGTTATACATCTCATGTATATAGTAATCCAATATGTAATACTGATCACAGCACACACTTCACCTTCAAATATGCAGGGAAGACAGTCCTCACCAGCTGGTGCACGCTCATCAAAGATCCTGGATCCTGGATCACAATTTCAGCAGCAAAGTATGTATGAGAGCAGCACTCCAGGGGTTAAATAAAAGAATAAATCTTTATTGTGCCCACACGACGTTTCAACCCTCCATCCAAGGGTCTTTATCAAGTTCTAAATAACATACACAGACTCCAACATTAAATAGCCCCCAAAGCTCCACCTACACCAATCATAGACAACAACACATGTTATACTTAAAACAGATCACATGTCATTGGGTGAAACAGTCAATTGTAGCCAAGTGCAACATACATAATATAATCACAGGTTTGGGAGTGTCATACCAAACGTTCTGTTCAGGCTGCCACTGATGCAGACACATGTCTCTGACATAGATCACTTCCTGGATTGCTGATGCAGTTCTCATGAGACTAGCAGGGTTCCTCTGTCCACGTCATCACTAGCAGTCATCCACTAATGCTCACAGAGCATGTGCAAGCCTCCGGAGCCCATAGCACATCACCATAGCATCTCATGTATATAGTGATATGGAGCATTCTGGTATAATCTGAGTGTTTCCTGTATCTATATATAAAAGACGAAAGCCCTCACTGACTGACTCACTCACTGACTGACTGGGTGACTCGCCACTAATTCTCCAACTTCCTGATGTCGTAGAAACATGAA
Organism: Eleutherodactylus coqui; assembly: GCF_035609145.1. Classification (NCBI taxonomy): domain Eukaryota; kingdom Metazoa; phylum Chordata; class Amphibia; order Anura; family Eleutherodactylidae; genus Eleutherodactylus; species Eleutherodactylus coqui. The sequence continues at coordinate 235,274,059 of NC_089842.1, forward strand.
ATTTCGCACAAGTATAGATTATGTCCAAAATAGGAAAAGTAAAGTGGTCCCAACTCGATTATTCCATTCTAGCGCAAAAGAATTAACGTCCAAATTTTATGTACGGAATCTAATTCTCCAACTTCCCGATGTCATAGAAACTTGAAATTTGGCACGAGCATTGATTATGTCCTAAATAGGAAAAGCTAATGGGTCCCAACTCGATTATTCATTTTTAAGCGCAAAAGAATTAGCGTCCAAATTTTACGTACGGAATCTAATTCTCTCACTTCCCGATGTCATAGAAACATGAAATTTGGCACGAGCATTGATTATCTCATAAATAGGAAAAATTAATGGGTCCCAACTCGATTATTCAATTCTAAGTGCAAAAGAATTAGCGTCCAAATTTTATGTACGTAATCTAATTCTCTCACTTCCGGATGTCATAGAAATTTGAAATTTGGCACGAGCATTGATTATTTCATAAATAGCAAAAGTTAATGGGTTCCAACTTAATTATTCAATTGTCGTGCAAAAGAACTAGCGTCCAAATTTTACGTAAGGAATCTAATTCTCTCACTTCCAGATGTCATAGAAACTTGAAATTTGGCACGGGCATTGATTATGTTGTACATAGGAAAAGTTAATGGGCCTCAACTCGATTAGTTCATTCTAAGCACTAAAGAATTAGCGTCCAAATTTTACATACATAATCTAATTCTCTCACTTCCCGATGTCATAGAAACTAGAAATTTGGCACGAGCATTGATTATGTCATAAATTGGAAAAGCAAATGGGTCCCAACTCGATTATTCAATTCTAGCGCAAAACAATTAGCATCCAAATTTTACATACGTAATCTCATTCTCTCACTTGAAGTTTGGCACGGGCATTGATTATTATGTCATAAATAGGAAAAGTTAATGAGCTCTAACTCGATTATTCAATTCTAGCGCAAAAGAATTAGTGTCCAAATTTTACGTACGGAATCTAATTCTCTCTCTTCCCGATGTCATAGAAACTTGAAATTTGGCACGAGCATTGATTATGTCATAAATAGGAAAAGTTAATAGGCCCCAACTCAATTATTCAATTCTAAGCACAGAAGAATTAGCGTCCAAATTTTACGTACGGAATCTAATTCTTTCACTTCCCGATGTCATAGAAACTTGAAATTTGGCACGAGCATTGATTATGTCATAAATAGGAAAAGTTAATAGGCCCCAACTCAATTATTCAATTCTAAGCACAAAAGAATTAGCGTCCAAATTTTACGTACGTAATCTAATTCTCTCACTTCCTGATGCCATTTTATGTAAAGGAAACGTCGCATGGTTATCTCCCCGTGGTGTTTCCTGGGTAACGCAAAAAACAATCCAAAATGGTAACAAATTTTTTACCTCGGTATCTCTAAAGTAACCACGACTTCATAAGATTTTCTGTGTGAACACCAGATAAACACCAGTACCAAATTAACTCGGGCGAAGCCGGGTATATCAGCTAATATAATTGTATATGTATAGCTGGTATAAGTTATACACTTTCCTGTATATAGTGATATAGAGCATGCTTTTATAACCTGGGTATCCTCTATGTACAATTATATATGTACGGGTGGTATAAGTTATACATTTCCTGTATATAGTGATATGGATCATACTGATATAACCTGGGTATATCCTATATACAATTACATATGTACAATGGGTGCGAAGCGATGTGTGTATAACCCTATTTAAAATAATGGGGTTCATATTCACACGAGATTTGTTTGTCTCGCAACGCACAAATCTCGCACAATTATCTCTGCCGTGTGAAAACAGCCTTACCCCCCCCCCCCAAAAAATGCATCAAAAACCTGCATGCAGTTTAAAAAAGACACCTGCATTGTTTAAATCCACATGTGGTTTTTGAATACCGCAGTTTTTAATGTGTTTTTTAATTGCCTAAGTGGCTACAAACAAATTTTCACGTAGTGCAGGAAATAAGTCAAAGCTTAGGTATATGTATGTAAATTCTTTTTGCAGCTACATACAGCACAGTTTAGGTGTGGGTACAGGTACAGGGGAAGAGGGGCGCCAAGCGGAACCTTTACACACCAGCTGTTAGCTACGCCCTTGGTCTGGAGGGTTTGATTTAGTTTGATTTCGTCATCTCTCAGTGTAGAGGATTATTTGCTTACACTTGAAAAAAAAAATGTTTCCACTTTTAAGAAGTTTTGCAGACTTCAGTTCTTTGAAGCATTACCTCTGTAGGCCTGCACAAAGCAACTTCTGAAGCATGTCTGTCTCACGGTATCTGGTCTTTTTTATAGCTGTTTTCCATTTTGGTCAGTAGCTTTTACTTATTTATATGATTTACTACCATTAGTGTTCTGTGATTACTGTTGTGTTACTATTTGATGACTACTTTTGTGTAACATGCTTGATAAAGTCTTAGTAATGAAAATGCTTATAAGCAGCCCACCATCAGGGCTGTTGGTGTATTTGACCATCATTTTATTTCTTTATTTTTTGTTATGCTTACCCTCTGCTAAGTGCTAAAAGATGCACAATAGCTGTAGATACAGAAAGAACAGCAAGAAATAAGATAGTTAGAAGGGTAAAGCTGCTTTCAGATAGAATAAGAATACTAGAAATATTAGTAAGAAAGTGCAAGCATAGCAGTAAGAACATCAAATGATAAGAGGGCAGTTAGGACTTACTGTAATGGGAAAATGCAAGAATAGCAGAAAAAAACTGTAATTGGGATAGAGAGTCCTAGAATGGCCTCTTGAACAGAGAAGAGTGATTAAACTCCTAGTATAGCAGAGACCTCTCCCCTTCCTGACCCCCTCCATCTATCTATTAACATGGGGTTATCTGTATAGCAGAGAATGAGAGGCACTGAGCATTAATGCAACTTATTAGACAGAGGAAAGAAATGTTCTTCCTCTTATTCTAATGCAGCAAAGCCTTTTTTCCTCTCTCTTTCCTGATCCCCTCCATCATTGAGGATCGCAGGAGGCTATATATATACCTATCTCTGCAGTGTCAAAAAAGAAACAGTCACTTCATTAATGTAGACACACTTATCAGAGGTTTATCTGGGTCCCTGAAGGACTTGTTTGAGCGAAACGCTTCGGACAAACTAATACGATCGTCACCTCTTAAACCTCAGTAGGTGATGACAGTGATTCAGCCACACTGACCTCTCCTTACGGAGAACGTAAGATCAATGTTTATATATCCCTTCCATATGAATACGGAAGGCTGATCCAGGATCAAATATTATTCCACAAGTCCTGAGCACAATTTCCACATATCTGAGTAGGAATTGTTCCAAAATTTAGTCTAGTTTTTTGTAGATATTTTATTTTGTACCCATAAAAGTTAGATTTTAATAGTCCAGTCAGTTAATAGGTCTAAGTCCTTTTGGACTATCCTTACCTCGGTGAATTTGAACATGCTTATGAGCGCAAGCATCTTCCTCTCCTCCTTCTGTGGGGCCCTGTGTAAATCCACATTGGGTTGGGGATGGTCTATTGAGAACACATTGCACATTTTTAGCTTTTTTATTTTGTCATTTCAGAACTTTATCCTTTTTTTTTGAACTTTTGCATTCACACCTTTATATAAGTTCTTGTTTTTTGTATTTATACCATTTATAGGTAAATGTTAGCAAGTACAGTAATTGTAACTAATCTAATTCTCGGAGGTCAATGAAGAGAAACAATGTTCCTCCTAGTTTGTTTCATTTCCTGTTTCTCTTTGAATGCCATTTGTCACTTTCCTGAAATAAGAGACTGTCAGGAACTTTGGTATTAAATCGGTATTCCCATCCGCAAGATATGCCATAAGGCTTTGTTCTCACGGGTGATTCCAAGATGGACAAAACTCGCCCCAGGAAAGGAGCCCATTCATTCGATGCTTTGAGTTATGAAAATCTCTGCATGTCTTATTTTTGTGTGATTCTTCTTCAAGTATTGTCTATTATTTTCAATGGGAGCATGAAAAAAATGCATTGCGATCACATGATATGCAATTTGCTCCATGCAACACATTTTAACGTTTGTTACTTTGGGGACTACATGCAAAAAAAAAAACAGGAATTGCATAGCAGTGGAAAATGCATGCAAAAATACGCAAGAAAAATGATTGAAAACAACATGCAAATTGCATGGAAAATTGTTAGTTTTTCACGGACCAAAATCACACTCGCCTGTGTGAATACCATCCTGGGACTTACACTTGTCTCTAGTCGTGGGTCCCAGGGACAGCTCCATGTTTACATAGGCCCTTGGGTGTCAGAATCACAGTAGGTCCTCTTTGTAATTTATAGGCCCCTTTGTGCCCTCTTGGACATTTATAGGCCCCACTGTGCCCCGGCAATACAATAAAATAATAAACTCGCTCACCTCCATCATGCTCCCTCTGCATTCTCCATCCTCTGCCTTGGCCTCTTCTTGCCAGGAATGTGTAGTACAATGCAGGCATGACAGAGAAAACGCTGGCAGCATAGAAGGAAGTGCTCAGCTTTCTGCAGTGCCGCTATCAGAGTCAAAGGTACCCGTATCTTTAAGATGTGGATGCAATTGATTTCAAAGAATGAGGACAGGCTCGATCCACCCCTGACAGGACCCTGGCACCTGCCTGGGTGTACAAGGTGCTGACCCAGGTGGATCTCATCGCCCTCCGACTCTGGGATAATGTAAACACGTGAGTAGGCTTAACGACTCTGTTTCCGTGATTCCCATAGATGTCAATGGGAGTTATGCAAACAGCGTAGCAGAGTGAACATGACTATTTCTGTACCAACAAAATTACAGAAACTTCCTTTCTCAGAAACTGCGTAGCTCCCTGCTCTACAGTATTTGCATAATTGTCATTGACTTGTATGTAAGTTATGCAGACAGTGTAGCCCAGCCACACTTGGTCGCAATGTGAACATCCTTTTAATTGTAGAGTAGTGTCATTTAGACACTATATAGAAGTGTTATTAGATTATGTTGGTGGTATATGTGCTGCATTGCACAGTTAGATATACTTCGGCATTGTGTGCTACTGCTACTTATATACTGTACGGGCTATTATCTTGTCAGTGTATGCTGGTGGGGTGCTCTATAGCGTTGTCATTAGATAAATGTATGAAAGTCTTATATGGTCAACATCATGTATGATAATTAATAGAGATGAGCGAACGTACTCGTTTCCAGTAATTACTCGATCGAGCACCGCGATTTTCGAGTACTTCCGTACTCGGGTGAAAAGATTCGGGGGGCGGGGGGAGGCGTGGCGGAGCGGGGGGTAGCAGTGGGGAACAGGGGGGAGCCCTCTCTCTCTCCCTCTCCCCCCCCACTCCCCGCTGCAACCCCCCTCTCACCCACGGCGCCCCCCGAATCTTTTCGTCCGAGTACGGAAGTACTCGAAAATCGCGGTGCTCAGGCGAAAAAGGGGCGTGGCCGAGTAGGCTCGCTCATCTCTAATAATTAAGCATCATATGGTAATTTGTACAATATTTCATAGTAAATCACATAGAGGGGAAGACAATAGACGGTCCTCACAAAGCACCATCAAACGAAAGGCCAAGTATGGTGGCAATCTCACTATGAGCTGAACAGTCCTGTCTGACAGTGTGGTTGCTAGGAACACATGGCCTAACAACTAGAACCGTTTTATTTGGTTTGTTAGCAAATCCCTAGTCTCTCCAAGAGTCATTTTACAGACCAGTACAATGAGCTGGTCAGCGCTCCTTCATTATACCATACTTACATGGAAAGATGGTTGGCTGTGTCAGGATGAACCATCGTTAATATAATCGTTCACCCCCATACTGGTATCATTGTTTGGCTGCACATCTCCCCATTCACACGGAGAGATTTGCAGGCAACCAGCGAGTATTTTTATGCTTGCATAAACAAGACATTTGCTCATTCATCTGCTGCTGTTGGTACATTTACATGGCCTCACAATGGGGCAAATGAACTGTAGTGGACCAGACTTGCACAGTCCATAAATCACTGTATGTACTGCCTTCATGTATGTATATACTTTAAGAGGTTTATTGCTTGCTTGTCGCTCACATTTGCCTTTGCAACTTAACCTGATACCCTACAGATTGGTCACCCTAGTATGCTTTTTAGCCTATCACCCAGCCCAGGTATTGGCTAGCTAGTTGGTAAGTTGTTAGTGGACCGGTGGTTGGTGGCTAAGCCCTTCGCATGGGTTGGTTTAGAAAAGCCAGTTAAAAGAGAGAGGAGTGGCATAGGAGTGGAAGTGCAAATTCAGAATGTAGAGAGAAGAGAAAATATGCAATATCAGGGAGACAGTGCAGTGAGAAGGAGGAAAGTGTGAGTACTACAAAGAGTATTGAATTAAGGAGAGAAAACAGTTTATGTAAGGATTGTTGAAGAGAGGATCAGCCAAAGTAATAGTAATTAAAGAGAAGAGAAGAGAAAGAAAAGCAGAAGGGCAAAGCATAGCAGATAGGAAAGATTCCCATGCTGGTTTCACTATTATAGAGCCCAAGAGTACTGATAAAGCTGCGGTACTTATTGCCTGCATGTTAGCAGATGTGTGTATCTACCTCAAGCAATAAAGTAATGATAAATTGTAAGAAGTATATTGGAGATCCTTCTGTCTAAGAAAATAAATTGTTTCACCGATTCAAGGTTGACACCCTGCCTCCTGGAGTCCCTTCTGACCACCCTAACATCTGCACTAAGGTACCATACTGCTCTCCAGGGAAAAGGACAATATCCCTTTTATTTTACTTTTTCTCATTTTTAGTATTATTTTGTCCTGCACAGGTCTCGGCCTGTATACGGACTGGTGTCACAAACTTGACAAAATGTACCATTGTATTCTACTCGACTATTTGAGTAGCCTCTAAAATGCCACTTTTAATTTCTTAATTTTGTGAGCCGCCGCTGTTTGTGAGGGAAGTAATCTAGCCATTGTGACCCCCTTCCTTTCTGCCTTCCCCTTCATGTGTCTAGCGTGCTACAGAACATCCAGGTGGAAAAGGCCCATAGACGTTATTTAAGGTTGCTTAGGTCTTTGGCAGAATTGGCACTAAAAGGAGGGTTGACCAAGAGAGTTTGGCGTGATTTGACTAAAGGGAGTCTTGTCAAGTTTTGCCGATGCTGACAACACTAGTTTGGTGCAGTAAAGTTAAAGGGTTATTTCAGGATTTTTGAACTAATGACTTGTCTTCTGGATAGGTCATCAGTAGTTGACTGACAGGGATCCACTTCTTGAGACGCCTGTCCATCAGCTGATCGTCAGGCCCGCTGTCAGTGCCATCATTGGTGGTCACGATAGGAAGTGGGACCTCCGCTCTTCTCTTACTCTTCCTGCTTCTCTTCCGGTCCGGACACGACACCCTGCAAGTGCAATGAAAGTGGAACTCTTAATTTATGTGCTTAGTCCAATCAGGTGCTTCATAGCTCTGATTGGCAAGTGTTGTGTCCAGCCAGGAGAC